>NC_056750.1:567483754-567746254 GCF_019279795.1 Protopterus annectens | reverse complement strand
TAGACATATAGTGCATATCACAGTGTTAAATAGAACATATATTGGTTATTTTTAAGGTATAGACAGATTTTGACAATGCTGATACATGTCTTCTTAGCTGTGAGCCACCATTCTCAGCAAACTTTTAAGCTGTTTGCTTTTTGCAGGCATACATAACATTCATCTATAAATCCAGACCACAATGTCTATTTTTAACATCTTCACTAAAGTTATTGAGAACTGTTTCTAACTGACAAAGTTAGAAACATTAAAAATGTCATTTTATAACAGGAAAAAAATAATTTTGCTTATATTCACATTGTTAAGATGTCAATCTTTCTTTTTGCACATCTCTAAAACATATTTATTCCTGAGTGTCAGCCTTCCCCAAGAAGAACAGAAAAAATATTTATTTATTTTATTTAACATTTGTTAACCGGAAAAGTCCAACTTGGAACAAAGCCAATTTTCAGCGGAAACCCAGGGAGAAAGGCTCCAGATGCATTTCTTTGTAATGTGGGAGGAAACCAGAGCACCCAGAGGATACCCACAAGAATGCAGGGAGGACATGCAGACTCCACATAGAAGGCACCCCAGCCAAGAATTGAACCAGACAACCTCTTGCTGTGAGGCAACAACGCTACCGCTGCACCACTGTGCCAAAAAAAAATCAAACAAAAGAAAATACTGAGTGACTACGCTTAACAAAAATAAGAGAAAATGTGTTAACATCATCAGAGATAAAGATTGTTAGTTTTTTCTTATGTAGTATCCTGACCTGTACAGATTACTGTTAGAATGTACACCATATGGCTTACTATTTCACAAAGTAGGAAAGAGTTCATCTTAAATGAAAAAAAGAATGTAGTTAAAGTAATTATCTAACACGAATACTAAAATGTTTGCCTAAAATGTGTTATGTCATTACTTTCTGAATGAATACAGACAAGACACAATATTTTAAGTACAGTATTAGTAAAAGGAAGTGATTACTAAAATATTGCAAATAAGTGTAGGACAAAATAACTGAAAGGCAATCATCAATATAAACTAGTACATAGTGGGAGAAAAAGTTAGCCAAATGATGACAAATCAGCAAAGGTTAAATGATAAAGAAATGGATAAAATAGGATAATTCATTATTTATCTTTGACATACAATATAAAAGCAAAAATGTGGTAAGTACAAAGTGTCTTATGACAAAGGCACCTAGTTGTTTAGTCATTCACAGTTTTAAATGTCATTGTCTGTGTCCTGCTGAGTATCTGTTCTGTTAATAAACCTTTAACCCAGCACAGCTCATTTGTGATGATGGTGATTGATGTGGAAAGAAGACAGTCTGGCCAATACATTTTTTTCAGATTTGGTGGGTAAGATTCTGCACACTTTTCTGTGAACAACTGCAGGCTAGTTTGTTACTTCATGCAAAATCTAAACTTTAAATAAATATTGGGTAGACTAATTGTCTAATAAAACTGATTTCCCAAAAGTGGGGAGTAAAAATCTAAAAATAAAATCGACAATCAGGATGACTCTCAATAAAATCCTCTCTGGAATATTAAGTTCTGCCCAACTGGAAGACTTGAGAATAGGTGGAAGTAGAAGGAGATAGATGACAATTTTGCCATTGTTAACCCATGCTATTACTCACCTTGTCTAAAAGGCAATTCCATTTATACAATGGTGAGAAATGGAGAGCTAAGATAAAGATTCATTTATACAACTGTGAGAAATGGAGAACTAAGATAAAGATTAATTTATACAATGGTGAGAAATGGAGAACTAAGATAAAGATTAATTTATACAACGGTGAGAAAGGGAGAACTAAGATAAAGATTCATTTATACAACAGTGAGAAAGGGAGAATTAAGATAAAGATTAATTTATACAACGGTGAGAAAGGGAGAACTAAGATAAAGATTAATTTATACAGTGGTGAGAAAGGGAGAACTAAGATAAAGATTCATTTATACAACAGTGAGAAAGGGAGAACTAAGATAAAGATTCATTTATACAATGGTGAGAAAGTGAGAACAAAGATAAAGTTTCATTTATACAGCAGTGAGAAAGGGAGAACTAAGATAAAGATTCATTTATACAATGGTGAGAAAGTGAGAACAAAGATAAAGTTTAATTTATACAGCGGTGAGAAAGGGAGAACTAAGATAAAGATTCATTTATACATCAGTGAGAAAGGGAGAACTAAGATAAAGATTCATTTATACAACAGTGAGAAAGGGAGAACTAAGATAAAGATTCATTTATACAGCGGTGAGAAAGGGAGAACTAAGATAAAGATTCATTTATACAGCGGTGAGAAAGGGAGAACTAAGATAAAGATTCATTTATACAGTGGTGAGAAAGGGAGAACTAAGATAAAGATTAATTTATACAATGGTGAGAAAGGGAGAACTAAGATAAAGATTAATTTATATGGCTGTGAGAAAGGGAGAACTAAGATAAAGATTCATTTATACAGTGGTGAGAAAGGGAGAACTAAGATAAAGATTAATTTATACAATGGTGAGAAAGGGAGAACTAAGATAAAGATTCATTTATACAATGGTGAGAAAGGGAGAACTAAGATAAAATTTCATTTATACAGTGGTGAGAAAGGGAGAACTAAGATAAAGATTCATTTGTACAATGGTGAGAAAGGGTGAACTAAGATAAAGATTCATTTATACAGCGGTGAGAAAGGGAGAACTAAAATAAAGATTAATTTATACAATATTGAGAAAGGGAAAACTAAGATAAAGATCCATTTATACAGCGGTGAGAAAGGGAGAACTAAGATAAAATTTCATTTATACAGTGGTGAGAAAGGGAGAACTAAGATAAAATTTCATTTATACAGCGGTGAGAAAGGGAGAACTAAGATAAAGATTAATTTATACAATAGTGAGAAAGGGAGAACTAAGATAAAGTTCCATTTATACAATGGTGAGAAAGGGAGAACTAAGATAAAGGTTAATTTATATAATGATGATCAAGGGAGAAATAAGATAAAGATTCATTTATACAATGGTGAGAAAGGGAGAACTAAGATAAAGATTCATTTATAAGTGGTGAGAAAGTGAGAACTAAGATAAAGATTCATTTATACAATGGTGAGAAAGGGAGAACTAAGATAAAGATTCATTTATACAGCGGTGAGAAAGGGAGAACTAAGATAAAGATTCATTTATACAACAGTAAGAAAGGGAGAACTAAGATAAAGATTAATTTATACAATGGTGAAAAAGGGAGAACTAAGATAAATATTAATTTATACAGTGGTGAGAAAGGGAGAACTAAGATAAAGATTCATTTATACAATGGTGAGAAAGGGAGAACTAAGATAAAGATTCATTTATACAGCTGTGAGAAAGGGAAAACTAAGATAAGGATTCATTTATACAATGGTGAGAAAGGGAGAACTAAGATAAAGATTCATTTATACAGCGGTGAGAAAGGGAGAACTAAGATAAAGATTCATTTATACAACACTGAGAAAGGGAGAACTAAGATAAACATTAATTTATACAGTGGTGAGAAAGGGAGAACTGCGATAAAGATTCATTTATACAATGGTGAGAAAGGGAGAACTAAGATAAAGATTAATTTATACAATGGTGAGAAAGGGAGATCTAAGATAAAGATTAATTTATACAATGGTGAGAAAGGAAGAACTAAGATAAAGATTCATTTTTACAATGGTGAGAAAGGGAGAACTAAGATAAAGATTCATTTATAAGTGGTGAGAAAGTGAGAACTAAGATAAAGATTCATTTATACAACGGTGAGAAAGGGAGAACTAAGATAAAGATTAATTTATACAGCGGTGAGAAAGGGAGAACTAAGATAAAGATTCATTTATACAACAGTAAGAAAGGGAGAACTAAGATAAAGATTCATTTATACAATGGTGAGAAAGGGAGAACTAAGATAAAGATTAATTTATACAGTGGTGAGAAAGGGAGAACTAAGATAAAGATGCATTTATACAATGGTGAGAAAGGGAGAACTAAGATAAAGATTCATTTATACAGCTGTGAGAAAGGGAGAACTAAGATAAGGATTCATTTATACAATGGTGAGAAAGGGAGAACTAAGATAAAGATTCATTTATACAGCAGTGAGAAAGGGAGAACTAAGATAAAGATTCATTTATACAACACTGAGAAAGGGAGAGCTAAGATAAACATTAATTTATACAGTGGTGAGAAAGGGAGAACTGCGATAAAGATTAATTTATGCAACGGTGAGAAAGGGAGATCTAAGATAAAGATTAATTTATACAATGGTGAGAAAGGAAGAACTAAGATAAAGATTCATTTATACAATGGTGAGAAAGGGAGAACTAAGATAAAGATTAATTTATACAATGGTGAGAAAGGGAGAACTAAGATAAAGATTAATTTATACAACGGTGAGAAAGGGAGATCTAAGATAAAGATTAATTTATACAATGGTGAGAAAAGAAGAACTAAGATAAAGATTAATTTATACAATGGTGAGAAAGGGAGAACTAAGATAAAGATTAATTTATACAGTGGTGAGAACAGGAGAACTAAGATAAAGAAATAGAAGAAAAACAATAAGGAATACATACAAGAATGGTTAGAAGAAAACTACAGGTAGGAGTCAGATCTAGAGATCAGGAGGGATGAAAAGTGGATAATGAAAGAGAACTTTTTTATGATTGGATATTAAGAATGCAAAAACTATGTAGTTTCTGCCTTTCAATAAAGTAGTCATGGGCAAATAGATGAAAGAACATAAGTAGTAGTAGAACATAAGCAGTGATAGCAATGTCACACTGCAAGAATAATAATTAAAATGAGAGTTCAGAGGCCTGTCAGCTATAGAGAGTACAGCTGTGATTTGGTAAAGGGTATAACATACGGCACTTGGTGATCAGTGACCTAATGAAGTGAAGTTAGCATCATGTGACAGATATGTCATGTTCAGCACACTTATTTATTTTGTGTTTGCCCTTACCAACAAATATTCACTTCATGTAAAGTGATTTATTAATCTCCACTGAAACATTAGCAGACAATTTGAATAAGAGTCGACTAGAGAAAATCTGAGCTGCTTACAATGCTTGACAGCTGAATGCTTGTATTTGTATTGCTAAAGCATGATTACTGACTATATTGGTTGCATGAGTATGTTCACTTGCTATATTTTATAGTGATATGGGTGAGCTCAAGCTACCACTAGTTTATTGGACTTCAATGCTGTAGTGCCTCTGAAAAAGGATCAGTAAGCATTTCCTTTGTCTTTGTATGAGTTCACCTGGATATGGAGGAGGGAAGTCCCACACTGAGAGGATACAGGAGGGTTTGCCCTTCTGCAAAAATGCTTTCCCTATTCATTGTTGCATGAAACTACTTTCCATCTAATTACATGTGTGTAGGTGCGGGGTGTACTTGAAGAAATATTTGCTCTGCAAGTGAGTTTAGGGTAGTTTGAACTTAAGGAATAGTAACAGATTGTTATAAGTTCATTGAAGCATATGAATATAATAACCAGATTGTTCCATTTGGTTTCTAACTTTGAGAAAACACATGTTCTATTCTTTTAGCAGCATGGAACAGCTTCTTCTTCATTGGAATAAAGTAATTATATTTGGAAATTAAAACACTTTTGACAGAAAAATATGTTGCCACAGCAAAGGTCTCTGTTTTTGTACAATGGAATGCTGCCAGAACTAATAATATGAAATGGGAAAGTACCTGGTATTTTACAAATGAGTTCAGAGAGACAGAGTGTAATATGCCGAGTTTAATATTTTCTCTGTATAATGAGAAAAATGTCTTGTATTACCGAATCCTTTGCAGAACATTATTATGCAAGTTCTCTTGATATGCTTAACTGACAAAAACAAACAAATTATACAAACACTAGATAGATGTTATACTGTTTGCCTAAACACAGTTGGGAATGGTGCTGTTATTCATGATAGAGAATTGCAGATAACACCTTTATGAACTGAAATATCTGAGGATCAAAAATAACACTCTGATGACTGTTTAATGTAGATGGCATTATGCTTCACTCCCCGTTCCACTGGTTTCGGTTAATCTGTAACATACTTTATTTTATTTTTATTTATTTATTTACAGTTTGATGACCGGGGAGGTCCACTGGGCTCAGGGAGCCTGTTTTCAGTGGAGGCCCGGGGAGAAAAGCTCCACAAATCTAATTAGATACATTTTAAAATCAAAGTAAAACATACATAGTATAAAAAATACATAGTACATAATAAAAAGATCAAACAAAAGACACAAACAGTTTGATTCAATGTCAATGTGATAAACAAACAGCAGAATGAACAAATAGTTCAGAAGAAGACAGTATATAGTATAGAAGCTGGCGGAAGTAATTTGTTATAAGAAACAAATTAATAATTAAGAGTGGGTTAGGAGAGGAGAGGTTGAGAAGTAAGGAGAGGTTAGCCAGGGGTAAGGAGAGAGGAGGGTTTGAGAGGCAAAGGAGGAAGAGAGCAGTTGCATTTCCTGTTAAGTAAGTAGTAGGAATGAAGTTGAGATTTGAAGCTATTGAGGTTATTGCAGGTCCGTAGGCTGGAGGGAAGAGAGTTCCATTTTTTTGCTAGGGTACAGGATAAGAGTAGCTGGCCAGCTGGGCGCTTGGGTTTATGAATGGTCAGCAGGTTTTGGTGAGAGGATCTAAGAGGTCTGGGAGGGGAATATGGTTGCAGTATGTTGGATAGTGCAGGGCAGTTTGAGGGTTGGAATACTAATTTGTGTGCTGTGGTTAGTTGGTGAAAGTCAAGTAGGTTGGGCAGTTCAAGCCAGTTAAGGGAATGAAGGGAATTGCAATGGTGTGAGGAGGATTTGACGCCTGTGGCAAATCTAGAAATTTTGTTGTAACATATCTCTAGTTTGGAGGTAAGTGAGGAGGATAAGTTAGTGAGCAAGGGAGAGCCATACATGAGAGAGGGAAGAAGATAGATAGTGGCAAGAGTTAGCTTAGAGGAAGGAGAGAGGAAGTGGTGATTTCTGTAAAGTAGGCCAAGTTTTATGTGTGTTTTTTTGATATTCTGCTGAATGTGGGAGTTAAATTTTAGCTGACTGTCTGTGGTGACACCAAGAAGCTTGGCAGAGTGTACGATTTTTATTTGTGAGTTATTACGACTAGTGATGTGAAGGGAGTTTTCATCTAGAGGGTAAGATTTGGAGGGGGAGAATAGAAGGATCTTGGTTTTGTTGGCATTAAGAGAGAGGTGGTTTTGGAGCATCCAATTTTCAGTGGTAGAAAAGGCATTTTGGGTTAGAGATTGGAGCTCAGCTAGGTTGAGGGCGCTACAAATCAAAGTGGAATCATCAGTGTACTGAACAATTTTGGAGTTGCGAATGGCTTTATGGAAGTCATTAATAAAGATGTTGAATAGCAGAGGACCAAGTATAGAACCTTGGGGTACACCAGTGGGAGTAGGGAGGAAAGAGGAAGTGGCTTGGCCCCATTTCACAGCTTGGGACCCGTTAGAAAGATAGCTAGAGAACCAAGAAATGGTTGCTTGGGAAAGGTTAAGTTTAGAGAGATGGCTTAGGAGGTGGGTATGGGAGATGGTATCAAAGGCTTTAGAAAGGTCTAGTAGGACAGAAGATACTAAATCCCCAGAGTCACGGGCTGAATTGATGAAATGTAAGAAGGAGAGCAGGGCAGAATTAGTACTATGTCCAGGGTGGAAACCATGCTGGGTACACCATTAAGTAAGTTTTAGAAAAAGTTTTAACTAATGGTATAGTGTGATTTGTTGGCTGTTGTCACATGTTACCTTCAGGCTGCTATTTAAATGTATTGTAATATGATATGTACTGTTTTAGCAATGAGAAAGGTTGTTTAACTGAAGCTGTGGTGGTGCAGTGGTAGCGTTTTCACCTCACAGCAAGAGGTTCTCCCGTTCGATTCTCAGCTGGAGCGCCTTCTGTGTGGAGTCTGCATGTCCTCCCCGCGGTCGAGTAGCATTTGAAAGACATGCGTGAATGGGCGTGCCTTCATTGAAGGTTGGGTGTTGGGCTGGCACCTTGGCACCATAAAAATCTACTGCCAGTCATTAGCGGACCGGAGTTCCACTGTGGTGACCCCTAACCGGGAAAAGCCGAAAGAAGAAGAAGAAAAACGGTTCTTTAACTGAAAGCTTTGCTGTATTAAAGTCTGTCTTCTGATGGAGGATTTGTGTTTTTTTGTAGTACTACTTCTCTCCAGTTCTCAGTATACCAGTTGGTTGGCTCTAATTGTGGACTGTTGGACTATTACACTGAACATCAGCGTTGTAGACAGCCTAACACAGCCCTTTAAATTGAAGGTAAAAGTGAAGTGCACTGTTCTGTTAAGAATTTACTGACTATGGAAATGAATCCACTAATGCACTTAACACCACCTCTTCCCTTGCTAGAGGAGGTACCTCATAGTGATGTTACTTTTGAAAAGTCGATAGTAGTTCTGTAAAGAAAGGTTGGGACATATAAACATTTTCAATGGCAGCATTTGAATTTTCTGGCATATCTAGATTTGGGGGTAGTACCACGTGGTCTTCATATTCTCAAGATGCTTTCCTATGCGAATACTTACCCCAAGCTGTTGAAACATTGGCAACAGCTAAATCTGAAATTAAGTCTAGACTATATGTCCCTAATGAACGAGTTCTTTATTCATATTGAAAATAATTTGAAAGAAGAGATTATAAAACTTGAAGATGAGCTCGTTCATGTGAAATGTTTTTCCAGTATGATGGGGGTGTACCAGAAGATGCTCGATAGGTTACAACTACTTGATGACCATTTGGAAACTGTTAAGAGACGTAAATTCATGAGAGATGTTAATGACTTTAAGCAATGTCATATTTTCTCATGGCCGAAAGCAGAGAAACAAGTTAAGCTGGTAATGCTCAGTGGGGGCATATGGATCAGCTGGATGAGTTTTTGACAAATGATGACATCGGAATAATTAAGGAGAAGGTGGTTCCTGTTGTAGCATCTTCACATTGCAATGATGAGCGCATAGCTCTTCCCCTGGTGATGATGTCAGCGGATTTGAACTGTGGGACTGAAACGAGCATGACTCAACAAACATAAGCTTTATTAGTGACGAAAAATGTTCTAGTCAGTTTGGACCACTTAGCATGGTTCAGTCAGGGTCCCAAATGCGGTTTCAGCTAAATCTACCTGAAAAATTGACTGTTGCATGCAGGAGTGGATCTAGGAGCCACTCACAGCAAAGGCAGACACCAAACGGAATGAAGAGAAAAAACAACAGTTCAGCACAGCAAAAGAAGACTGTGCGGCATCAGTAGATTCAATAAAAGGTATTTTAAACCTTTCGAATTGCATATTGACTGAATCGCACATATCACTTTTGGGAAAAGGACTGAAATTTATTCCTAGTGCCTGTGAGGATCTAGTAAGTGCTCTAACTGATTTAAAGTTATTTGTGATGACTTTAAACCTTAAAAGTTTGTTTAAAAATGCTTCCCAAACAAATGATTTAACATGTAAAAAACGTAGCAGTTTTGTACCTATTAGTAACCTTGTGATTACTGCCTTTCACAATATGTGTGAGTATGAAATTAGACAATTATATGATTCTAGTTTGAAAAGGAAGCATTATAACTTAACGTGTAGTGAATATGAAGCCCTGAAAGATTTAGAAAGTAATAGCAACCTAATTATAAAACAGGCAGATAAAGGAGGTGCCACAGTAATAATGAATCATGCTGACTACTTAAATTCTTTGAAGTCATTATTAGAGGATGTAAATACTTTTAAAAAGATAACTTTTCTAGATGTTAAAAAAATTGTTGCAGATGTAAATATGATAATATATGATATGCAACTGAATGGATATATCTCGACTGATTTGTTTAACTTCTTAAGTGTCCCTTGTCCAAGGACACCACAGATATATGGGATACCAAAGATCCATAAATCATTAACAGAACCCCCACTGAGACCAATTGTTTCTGGTGGGGTTTGGGTTACAGAACCCATATCAGTTTATTTACAAAGAGTACTTACTCAGTATCTATATTTATGTCCTAGTGTAATTAAGGACACTACTGATTTTTTAATTAGATTGAGGAATTGGTTTATTGAAAAAAGTGATACAAAACTGAGTTCTGACTTTGCATTTGTGATGTTAGATATAATGTCACTATTTACTGTAATACCAAATTAATTTGGGGTCGAGGCTATATGTGAGTTCCTCACTGGTGAAGTAGAGATGTTGACAGCAAGGGTGCAAAATATTTGTGCATTATTAGAAACTGTTTTAGCTAAAAATGTTTTTATATTTGATAATAAGCCATTTTTGCAGTTATCCAGTGTGACCATGGGGACACCTGTGGCCAACACTTATGCAAATATAGTTCTTCACCAATGGGAGAAAAAGTATGTCTTAGTAATGAAAATGATTTATGTGGAAAAGCTGAGCTATATTTAAGATTTGTAGATGACTGCTTTTTTGTATGGAATGGTACAGCTGATGAATTATTGAACTATGTTGCTTATTTAAATAATACAACTGAATTTCTTGAGTTTAAAATGAATCATTCCTCTAGTGAAATAGGTTTTCTTGATGTACATCTAGAAAAGAAATTGGATAAAGTGGAGACAAGTATATATAAGAAAGATGTGCATGTGAATAAATATGTGAATAGGCAAAGTTTACATGCTCCCCATATTTTTCCAGGAATAGTAAAAGCGCAGATGTGTAGGGTAAGTAGGCTGAATACAGATGATGCACGGTTTATTGAACAACTGAATGAGATGGTAGGAGAATTTCTGAATAGTGGTTACAGCCACATATAGGTTTTGAAAATAGCAGAGGATGTGAAATTATGCTATGAAACCAATTTTTAAAGAAGGGGAAGTAGCTGTAGCTAGAGAAAATAATAATAGTGATAAAATTAGACACGTAACCACTTACAGTTTAAGAACAGATCAAATAAGGAAAATTATAAAGAAGAACTGGCCTATACTTATGGCTGCACCTGAACTGCATACTTTAATAAAAGATAGACCCCTTTTTCTCATACAGAAATTTAGAGAGTCTAAAGAGAAGGTTATGCTATAAAGATTTTAAAGATGTAAAGAAAGTTAAGTTGGGTAATAAGCCTGCAACATATGGGTGCATGTGTTGTAGTTGTTAAGATATTCTTAAGCATGATAGTGATAAATGTATCCATCCAGTGTCCAATAAGCAGTTCAAGTTTAACAGTGTTGCCACTTGTAATAGTGTCAACGTGATTTATCTTACTACCTTTGTAAAATGTGATTCATCTTACATAGGAAAGACTGCAAGGAAACTGAAAGAGAGTATCACAGAGCATGTCAGAGATAAGAAATAATGAAAATAATGTGTTGTTTAAGCATATTATGCATAATGGTGCAGATCATAGTTTTAAATTTAGAGTTATAGATAGTGTACAGAAGAGGCCTAGAGGAGGTGATTTGAATAACTATCTCGAGAATAAAGAATATGAATATGAAATAGAAATCATCTTCCAAGAGTTTAATCATAGCATCATGATATTTGCTAGTGTCCATAACTACTATCCGACCACCTTTATCAGCTGGTTTGATGGTTATGGACTGTAAAGATTGGAGTTTAAGTAAGCTAGTCTGCTCCCCTCTAGTCAAATTACCATTCTTCCTATATTTCTTTGGAGAAAAATATTCATACAAATCATCCTCAGTTAGTTTCAAATATGCCTCAACTAACGGATGATTAGGTGGGACAAAGTTGCTAAGCTTCTTAAACTTTGGTGGTCTAGTAATGTTATTGTCTGTCAATTCACTATCAGTTTTATCATGAAATAGCAGTTTAAGCATAAGATTTCGACAGAAAAGTCTCATGTCTACTACAGTGTCCGTAAAGTTACTGTGTGCACTTGGTATAAAGTTTAGGCCTTTACATAATAATTTCTCATCACATTCAGTCAACAAATATCCTGAGATGTTATGTATCATAGAATCTGCTGGTATCAAAATTTCAGCTGTATCTAATTTACTTTGTTCTTCCACATCTTCTTTATTGTCTGATGTGGTACAAACTCTTCTGATAATTTGCGTTTCTGTCTCCCCCTGCTCATAGAGCGTCCCCTTGTTATATTCTTGTCCTTTCGGACTGGGAGGGGAAAAGGGAGATGTTTTAACTGTATAAATGTAGCCTATGTACTTGAAGGTCTTTGTTACATGATCTGATGAAGCTCAAATGAATGAGTGAAAGCACTTATCTGACCTGCAGTGGAATTAAAGTTGGATTTTAACCTGAGAATTTTGCCTTTCATTTGGATTTTAACCTGAGGATTTTGCCTTTCATTTCTACTTGTGACTCTGCATCAGCCTAGTTGCTCCTTTTGGTTTCATTAATATTATTCAAGTTTTAGAAAATGTTTTAATGAATGATATAGTGTGATTTGTTGGCTGTGGTCACATGTTACCTTCTGGATCCTATTTAAATGTATTGTAATATGATATGTATTGTTTTACTGTTGAGAAAGGTTGTTTAACCGAAAGCTTTATTGTATTAAAGTCTGTCTTCTGACGGTGGATTTGTGTTTTTTTTACAGAATCAGAGTAAACTTCTTCCAGTTTATGCTCAACCCTGGAAACCAAATTCACAGGAACACAGACAAGATGGCCCCCTTCACAACAAGGAGACAGACATCCAGGTAAGGAAACACCAGTATGTCCTTCTTCTAAGAGACACCATCTGTAAGGACCACCAATTTGGTGAACAGTGCAGGTACTGAGAAAAGCTTAACTGGCAACACCATGTAGTAGAAATGATACCCATCCAGATTAAGCCAGAAGAGTTTCCTATGTGGACCCCACATAAGTGGTCAACTATGTCCATCATTTCCACTGAAACCACTTAGGCATGCTGCAGGTTTGAAGCTAAGATTGTTGAAAGGTAGGCATCTGGAAACAAATACATCTGCGGTGTAGGTTGAAGTCACTTATATTTTCATTAAGAACAAACTCACTTGTTCCATTCAGGACCAGTTAGAGAATATAGGGAATGAAGTAACCCCCCCCCCCCCCAGCTCTAAAACCCTGAAACAACCTTTACAGACCCTTTTTGCAGTGAAATATGAGAGTATTCCAATTCTGTGCTAAAACAGACTGATCCAATGGGGATCAGTCCCTGCTGAAATGGACGAATCCACTGGAGAAGATGTTTCTTGGGTAGAATCACTGAGCTCTAGAATGTTGTAAAAGATAACCATGTTAATGACTTATGCTTTGTGATGCTGCTTCAAGTTGTGACATACTCAGGAAACTGTAGTCAGGACTGTGACAGAAGGGCCAAAGAATCATTAACTTAAGCAGCTTGACTTACACTGGTGAAAGCAGACCATATTATGACAAAGGGCCTTCCTCAGATGCTGAGAAAAGTTGCATCTTCATATAGAACTGGCCAGGTGTAGAAGTGGAATGACTGAAGTAGCAGAATGGGATCCTCCTAGGAAGGTCATCATCCAGGTACTGAGAATGCTGACCAAAGAGTTCTCTCCAAAACTGAGTATCTGAGATCTTGTCCTCAAGTTCTTCATTGAAACAGAGCAGTCTCATCCACACAATTTTAT
Source organism: Protopterus annectens (assembly GCF_019279795.1). Taxonomy (NCBI): domain Eukaryota; kingdom Metazoa; phylum Chordata; order Ceratodontiformes; family Protopteridae; genus Protopterus; species Protopterus annectens. The sequence continues at coordinate 567,732,672 of NC_056750.1, read as the reverse complement.
GCAGGCACACACATAGACAAATTGTAAGCACAGTCAAAGTCTCAGTAGGATAGATAGTCTCCCATGCTGGAAGCCACAGGCATGGTTTCTCAAACGTCTCCATTGAGCTCAGACTCAGGGAGATCATCAAATTTATTCAGCACCTTCCTCTCAAGGTAAGCTTGGAACTGGACAAGTGAGATGAATACCTGAGGGCTCTAAATCCAAGAATGGCAGAGAATTTTCGTCTCTTGAAACACGTTAAAAGCACTTGACTCTTTGCCTGTCAGCAAGGTGACCAAATGAAAGTATCGCTTGGTCCAATGCTGAACTAAAAACATTACGTAAGAGTCCACATTATAATGCTTAGTTACCTGGTCTGTCAGTTCAGATGGCAGCTTGCAAAATACCTCAGCATTTATAAGACCAGTGGGGATGAGTCAGGATGCCTCTAGCCAGCACTGATGACATCTTTAAAGACAGACTACAAGGGCAGAATAAGCAAAGTTCCTCAAGCTTCATTTCCAGAAAAAAACAAACCATCAGAGATTTCTAGGATAAGAAATAGGGGTCTCAGGCTAGTCCACACTGTTCCTTGTAAACTTGAGTGCATCTCCAAAGATAGGGTCATCTGGGAAGAGGAGGGGATTTGGACTCATTATCTTGCCTCCAAGAAAGAGACATTGAGATCCTCTGAAACCTTAAAGGCTCAGGAGGTCAAGGTTATACTATGACCCCCAAAAACTCATAGACATGAAATCACTCTGGAACAAGATGCAATGACTCAAAAGAGAAATCCTCTGACATTAGTCTGGCTTTGAATCATCCAGAGATAAGGTAATTGAAGAACAATTGGATGCATTTCTCAATGAGACCTGAGAGTACCACTCTCCAGTACCAACAGCATTGATCCAGGCCATGTACTTGTTAAGGTTTAAGCCCATGTTAGTAAAGGATAAGTTCACAACCCTCAATGATGGAGGGTTGATGAGTACTGAGCTTACACTGAGTAGGTTTAGGCCAGAACCTGGCCTCAGCATGGCCTAAACTTGGAAAAGACTTAAATGGGCCTAATCTTTCCACTCTTTTATATCTATCCTTGTAAATAAGTCTATAGACAAATATTTCAAAAATGATATAGTACTGTAAAATATAACTTCAATGGTATAGAATTCTATGGTGCTATTGTCAATTATGTGCTAAATACTTAATTTTCTGGCAATGTATGCTTTTTTTTAATAACCACTCATAGCCACTAAGCTTATCATTGTTTTTTTAAATAACTCACTTTATGCCTTTGTCACATTTTGTAAACTAAAACTGTTGCTATAAACTGGAAATGCTGTGTGGCATAAAATTATAAATAAATTGCAATGAAATAAAGTTTCTTTATGTCCTTTTACTTGATTTTAGGCTAAAAATGTCTGTAGGTTAGTCTGCCTACCTATTTAACAAATGACTAAATTAAAAAAATCAAAAAAAATGGAAGAGCCAGCAAACAGTGACAAAAGTAAAGATATTTATTGGGAGGACATAAAACAAAAAATAGAGCAAGCAGACCAATTTCGGCTGTCAAGCCTTCTTCAGTGCATTGAATTAAAAAAAGCATACAAGCATATATTTATAGTATAGCCCCACCTGATGTTACCTGAGGTCAGTTGCACCATTCATTAAAAATATTCATTCAGCCCTGGAGAAAAAAAGGCACCCAATTTAAAATTCCATTTTTTCTCCATATTATTTAATAACTGATGCCATCCTGATTTGTTATTTCCATTACACTGTATTCTATCAATAACTGGAAAGAAGTTATTGATATGCTTTTTTTAATTCAATGCACTGAAGATGGCTTGACAGCCGAAACCAGTCTGCTTGCTCTATTTTTTGTTTTATGTCCTCCCAATAAATATCTTTACTTTTGTCATTGTTTGCTGGCTCTATTGTTTTTTCGGTTGTGATTTGGTTTTGTAGCCATGCAGCTGCCATACGTGCAGGGGCCTGTTCTTTCTAAAATAAAAAAATACCACCTTCAATGTTATGATGCTATGAATTGTAACTGGGGCTTCCAGGAGGACCATCCCACTGGTCTCCTTGTGAAGGGCTTTCTCCTGCTGCTGTCTTCATGAAGTAGGTTTACATTTCCTATCTTTGAAATTAGGTGGCCATATTAAACCTCAGGCAAATGCAACATATGGTAGTACTGAGCTGTTTCCCAGGCTAGAACTTGCAATGCTGACAGGAGGTCTTGGATGAAGAGACCAAGATAGTAATGTGTACAATGTAAAGGTAAAATGCAACTAAAATAGTTAAAAAAAAAACTATGAAGGCAAAGGTGGCATACAGTTAAAATGATGAGTGCTGTGACTGTGAGCAATGGTCGTGCCAGTCAACTGAAATCTTTTATGTGACTGTGTTAACCATTTTCCTAGAAAAAGCAGTATAGACAGCATATATAAAACTAATAAGACCACACACTGGGGGGGGGGGTTACAAAGCAGGAGATAATAAACATTATTTAAAGAGACATGCTAGCAAAGATACCCAGATATACATTTCACAATAAAGCATCACATCATAAAGGTGGAATGTATAATATCTAGTACAGAGGGTATGGAATGGGATAAAGTAACACACAGAGAAACTGAGACAAAAGTAAGAAAAACTCCTAAATGGAAAACCCTAGACCAAGATGTAGTACATGAATTTTGGCTAAACATATTAAAATATTAAGATTTAGCCTTGAGTAAAAATTACTTATATGCACATCCCAAACAGACATCATAGGTGTATACTAGGCTAATGGCCCTGGAGCCTGTACAAGCCTATTTCATAGGATTACCCTGGCATTGTGCCACCCAACCTTAGTTCCTAGTGCCTCTGTTGAGTAGAGCCACTGGAGTGATTCCCAAGGTGAATTTTCTAAGTATCAGTCCTGTCAAGTCTTGAACCCAGGACCCTGTACACCATAGCTAAAGCAATGTACCACTACACCATGTGAGCTCCAACAGGAAAAATAATAATCCTCCTTAAAAATGAACCTGCAAGTCATTCTAAGAACTATAAACCAATATCTTAGCTTCTAGCAATATATAAATTATATAATGTAATTGATGCAGGTAGAGTTTATAATAGGAATAGAAGGAGGTAATAAAATAGTGTTATGAACAAAGCATCATCTGTTGTTAAAAAAAGCCATAACTGAGAGAGAGAAATGAGAAGAATCTAAGTGTTGCAAGTATAGATTACAACAGCAATCCACAGCACGCAGGGATTCTGCAGTTTGTTTTAGTTTTTGTGAGGAAAGAGTACTGGTCATGTATAACAGTGATGTGATGATGGTTGTAACTAAAATAGTTTACCTCAGATGATGCTCATCACTAAAATAGTTTACCTCAGCAAATAGTCCTCTTTTTTTTTTTTTTTGAAAAAAAGGTAACACCAAGTCTTCTGGGCTCTGCTATCTGTTTGAGAAGCTCCTTAGGACATGGACCTGGGTGCCAGTAAATCTACTGATTCCCTTCTCTGCTCTGCAAGAAGAAAATAGCTTCCTGGGAGGCTTTGGCTTTCACTTCCTCTTTACCTAAGCTGCTCATGAGTGACTATATCATGGTCATCAGTAGCTCCTTCATCTTTATCCCTCATTCTCTCTCAAGTCACTCCACAACAAGTACAAATATGACTCTGTCATTGTCCATGCTGGAGTGAATGACTTGAGATGTACCTCCCTGGATAGATGAAAAGAGATATGGAAGAGTACTTGGATCATGTAACCCAGGCAGTTATGACCCTAGCCCTGAGTAGCATCCTGCCTTCACCAAGAATGATACCACAGTACAAGGACAAAATGATTGACTTCAACAATTGGCTAAGCTTCTGGTGTCATTCAAAGGGGATCCAGTATTTGTCTGCCTGGGAGGACATGATCGACAAACCATGATGCTTTGCCAGAGATGGTCTGCACCTGTCACCCCTGGGATTCAGGTTACTGGCTAAAGCTCTTGCCACCCCTATACTGCCTTTTTTAGGCAAGGTACAAAGGATAAAACCACCACCATAACAAATAGAAGCAGGCAAAATCTGAAGGTAATGCTACTCAATGCTAGAAGTCTAAACCTCAAAATGCACTCTCTCGAGGCACTCCTAAAAATGGAGAACATCGATATCTGTGCAGTAACTGAGACCTGGTTCAAGGCTCCAGAGAGCACACCTGCAATACCAGGCTACAATTCTTACCACACTTTTCGGCCACAAAACCAGGACAGAAACACTAAAGGTGGAGGAGTGTCCATATTCACCAAGGATATTCACATCTCCAGGCTAGTTGCCCAACACAATGCATCTGAAATTCTCCAGGTGCAACTAACACTAGGTAAGACTGCAATCCAAATTGTAGCTTGCTACAGATCCCCATCCATGCCCCAAGATTCTCACTACACCTTTCTAAACATACTGGAAAATATTAAGATACAACCAAACACCCTAATACTGGGTGATTTCAACTACCCTGCCATTAATTGGGAAAACTACTCGGGTACCAACTCCTTTTCCCAACGGTTCTTGGAATTCATAAATTCCAACACCCTGGATCAAATAATCCATTGCCCCCCCCCAATATCCTAGACCTGGTCATTACCAACATGGGAGATAGATGCTCCACACCAGTGGTCACCCCCTCATTGGTCAGGTCTGACCATAAGCAAATCACCCTTGACATCCACATCCCACCCCCACCCACCCCCAGTAAGGAAACCTCCTTAAAAAACTTCTCCAAAGCCAACTTCAAGCTACTGAAGTCAGAAGTGACAAACTTCACAACACCCACGCAGATGGGATCTGGAAGTTCGACTGCAGAATCCTACACTAAGGCACTGTACAAGCACATCCACTCATGTATGAATTGTGCCATCCCAAATAGAACCAAGATGCTCTTCTCCAAAAAAAGGAAGCCAATCTGGTGGTCCCCTGCTATAAACAAACTATACAACAGAAGGAAGAAACTGTTGCAAAAAAGAGAAAAATCCCAGGGTGCAAAAAATTCCCTCACCAGCCTCAGTAAGAAGCTGAGATCCCTCATAAAATCCTCAAAAGCTAGTTATGAAAATAAAATTGCCAAAGATTCCAAAGACAACCACAAGGCATTCTATGGTTATGTCAAAAATCTAAATGGCAATGCTCAGATCTGCTCTGAGTTACAACAGAACGGCATTAAATATACTGATCCCAAGGATATTGCCAATATCCTGGCAGATCGATTTAGTGCCAACTTCACCCCACTATCACCCCCTAAAGGGCCCATCTCAATACCAAAAGATTGCCAAATTCCAATAATCACAGCCACACAGGTAGAAACCGCACTCTCCAAAGCTAAGAATACAGCATCTATGGGACCAGATGACATCCCAGGCTGTGTACTACATGAACTACAATATGAACTGGCACCTCAACTAAGTGGCATGTTTAATCATAGCCTCACCTCAGGCTTCGTGCCCACTGAGTGGAGCACAGCTACAATTATCCCGCTCCACAAGGGAGGATCCACCTTGGATCCCAGGAACTACCATCCCATCAGTCTGACAAGCCTGATTTGCAAGGACATGGAATGCATTATCATGGAACTTATAAACAAAGACATTGGCAACCTTCAAACACTAGACCCCACCCAGTTTGGGTTTGTGAAGGTCTGATCTTGTCTCCTGAATCTGATTGACTTCTTCGAATCAGTCTCCAGAGCTGTAGACAAGGGTAAGGCAGTCCACACAGCCTATCTGGACCTTGCCAAGGCCTTTGACACCATTCCCCACTATGGAATCATAGATAAACTTACTAAGCTGGGCATAAATCCCTACGTCACTCGATGGGTTGCTAACTGGCTTACTGACAAAACCCAGACAGTAAAAGTAGCTGACTCCAAATCCAGCTCCAGACAAGTGACAAGTGGAGTACCTCAGGGTTCAGTCCTGGGACCACTCTTGTTTGGCATCTACTTCTCTGAAGTACAGGCCAACACTAAGGGACTCTGGCTAACAAAGTTTGCAGATGACTGCAAACTGGGAGCCATTATTGAATCCCAAAATGACGTGGATATTCTACAAAAGGGCCTTACAGAAACAAATGCCTGGTGCCAGAGCCATGGGCTCAAGCTTAATGCCAAGAAATATATAGTTATTCCCTTTGGAAAAAAACATGTACCCATGAATTACCACATAGGTGGCAGGACACTAAACACTGAAAGTGTGATGAGAGACTTAGGGACACAGGTGGACAGTGGTCTCACTTTCAATAATCACATTGCCACAACAGTCAGGAAATCCTATGTGGCACACCTCATCACTAAGGGCTTTTCATCCAGAAAAAAGGAGGTCATTGTCCCACTATACTCATCCCTCATTAGACCCATTACAGAGTATAATGCCCCGTTTGGTATGTACCTCACAAGACATCTGCAACAGCTTGAAAGGCCACAGAAATACCTCACTAAAAGAATCACAGGCCTAAAACAGATGCCATATACTGACTGTCTAAAAAAACTCCAGCTATACTCTGTGGCATATCGTCTACTCAGAGGCGATCTCTGCTTAACATACAAGGCCATGTCAAACCCTGAGCTGTTGGACATGCTCCACTTAAAGAAATCCCAATCCCTCAGAGTCACACACTCCAGGGATCTAAACTTTGTCATCACAATGAACAAAACATGCTGGAGGGATAGGTTCCTGACCCAGAGACTCCCCATACTCTGGAATAGACTGCCTATACATATCAAGCAGAGCGCCTCTTTGGCCCTCTTCAAAAGGAACCTTGATGATTGGATGAGAGATAGGAAATTCACCCCGGGGATCATGTCAGTCACCCTGCTAGACAGGGGCCTGGAGAAGTAAATATTGTAGGAAGAAATATCCAGGGAATTGTTATGGCTAGGCTTGCATAGGCCCTAGGGCCAATAGCCTAGTACCAACCTATGAACCTATTGCTCCATGGGAACCCACTAAGAAAAAGGAAGCAGGCACACCTTCTATGGCTGTTCAGTTACCCTTGTTGAGTAGGGGAGAACCACCCTGGCACTTACAAAGGGAATTGGGGATGCTCCTCTGCCAAACCACTCTAAGGGTCTTCTTTCCTGGGGAAGAGACAGTAACTTTTAGCCCATCTTTTTCTGGGTGGGGGCTGCCACAGGAAAAGGAAACAGATCCAGAGGGAAGATTGGTTAGAATCTGCAAAGAGTATGTTTAGAGCCTTTCACTACTGAGTCCTCTAATTTAGTGCACAGTGCTGGTCCCTGATATGGTCCCATGCCCCCTCAGCTTTTCAAGTGAAGAGCAAAAAAAAAAAAGAAAACTCCACTCCCTTAGTCAGACACTCCTAGCCAGGATCTATCCCCTACTTTGACCACCCCTGATTTTCCAAGCAAGTGAAAAGAAAAAAAAAATACTTTTACCTTTTTTTTAAAACTGTAGCAATCAGCTTGCTACAGGTTAACACACATGAAGTGCTGTAGTGCCTTTCTGTACTGGCATTCATAAATGGGCTCTAGAAATATATTAGAGGTAGCAACTTGGTCATCTATACATACCTTTATTAAACATTACAAATTGGATTTCTAATATTCATTCAGGGCAGGCTTTTTCAGAACACTTCTTCAGAGGCAGCTGGACTCTAAGCCATCTTCCTCCTCCCTTGCTAACTAAGCTTTGGTACTCATCCCATATAGCTTAGGCTATTGCCATAATGATCTAATGATGAGCACAGAACATAGTTGTGTAAGTAAACTTATCACAACAGTGATTTTCAAATAGATTATTGCTAAATAGCTGCCCCCTAACTCTATCACCCCCTGTTTTGGACCCCTTCTTTTGGGATAAAAAGCTTAGATGTTTTGGAACCCTCGCCACTAACTTTATGCTGCTTCATTGTACATGGCAGTGGCTGAGATCCATGGAAGGTACTCTAAAGCTTTGGAAGCTGTCTGGCTGGTCCACTGCTCGGTAGGATGTCCCATATAGCTTAGGCTACTGCAGCAGTAATCTCCACAAACATTTACTGTTATGGTAAATTTACTTACACAGTTTACTCTGCTTACAACTATAGCCACAGTTCTTCATGGGTAATTCAAAGATATTGCATGTGAGTATTAATAGTAACAATTTAAATACACTGTTCTGGGGATGGTATACATGTGCTTATTGGAAGAATATGAACATGAAGTTGTTCTAATAGAAATGGAAGAATAAATTATTATTCCAGACATATCATTCAAGCAACATGACTGCATTGTCTGTGTTGTCATCTTAAACTTCAGTAACAAAAATAAATAAAATAATCTGAAGCTAATTCTTACCATTCCAACCAGGATGTATAATACTCTGATTGGTGTATGGGGGGGTGCAATCAGTACAGTACAGCCTGCTATGGCTGATTACATCCATCATGGAAACAGATGACAATGTAAAGTTTTAAATCAGAATTATGTCTAATTATTCCAAAGTATCTCAACAGTATGGAACTTTGCAGATACTACTTATGAATAAATACTGGACTGCTAAATAGAAAAAGGTACAAGTGAAATATCAATATGTGATAAGAAGGACATATTCCAAAATACACAAAATAACTGTTTAAACAGACATTCCATAAATAATAAGGTATATAGGAGATAAAGCAAATTGCAAACTAGTGTAATAGAAAAGCAATATAAAACAAATACAATGAATAAAAAGGGGAGAAAAAAGGCAGTAGCAGACTTCCATGAAATAGAAGATCAACAACAACAAAATAAATAAGATACAAAACAAACTGAATTTTGACCAAAACATAATAGGTCACATCTGTGTAAAATCTGTTTAATAAATTTAAACAAAACTAGAATGACAACAGGACTGCAGCATATCAGCTCAGTTAAGATTGCTCAGAGCTGCTCATCATTTGGCAACTTTACTTAGTTGTGCTAAGAATCTTGTTTTCACCTGAAACAACCCATTACTGAAAAGACAAAAATAAGTATTATATTGTACTTCTCTTATTAACCACAACTGCATTTTATCAGTTTATTAAGTTATTTACTGTTTTTTCTGCACTTTTCTGCAAAATCTTTACTGTCTACTCCTTCTTTAAGTAGTTAATTGTATTGTTTTACACTGTATCTGTTAGTTCTAGGGCTGTTGTAGCTAGTTTGTCTGGTCTTCTTACACCTGGTCTCCAAACTAGCTCTTCTATACTAAGAAGGTTTCTTTCTGCACTCTTGTGGCAGAAATGTGCTGAACTAACCAATCCGAGTTGGAGTTTGCTGGTGGAAAGCTTATTGTGTGCTTTCCAGATTGGTAGTTAGCTTAAAACTTGTTCTTCTTTGCTTGAATTTAAGCCTCATGTTTGTGCTAAGCTGCTCTCTGTGTAGCAGGGGTTGGCAGTGCCCTGTGTAGATGCAAAGGCCTTGAAGATTACATTTTTTTTATCAGTGAAACCATTCCAAGTGCCAAGCCTTTTTACTGCTCTAGGAGTAACTCAGTTGCACACTGGGCAGTGTTGCTTTGCTGCTCATCCTTAGTCTATACATAGTATAGGTCCCTTTTAAAATCTCTGGGCTACCAGCAGTCTTGTCAAATTAACCATTTCCCTTCCCTAATAAAACTTACAGTAAGAACCTGCAATCATAGATGGGCAGTTTCCCATCATCTCTCTGACCAGCCTGATGGACATGGGCATCCTGAGGCAATTTAGCAATTGTCTCATGCACATTGACAACCACTCACTCCTGAAACAAACAAATACTTTATGCGAGAGATGTAGTTATACTATTAAAGTAGAGGCAAGACTCTCTCACATGGACAAGTTAAATGCCAAACAGGTTGTCGACAAACATAACACTTCCTACACTAAAGGACAGAACACGTGAACTCACATATATGCAGAGGCACTCACTATTAACTTAACAAAAAACAGAGACCTTCCAAATGGTCCCTCCACAAACCACTTACACATACAACCGTGCAAAAAACAACCACTAACATGATAACCCACACACAGCAGTGTCTCAACAAATAAGCCCATAAGCCATAATACCACAAAACCAAATGTACTGGTCATAGGAGAATCCATAGTGATGCACATGGATGTCCCCCCCTCACCAGGTTGGATAAGAAGCGGGTTATGGTTAGCTAGCTGTCAAGTGCCAGGAATCATCAAGTCACTCAAACACTCAAGTCACTCAACACAAGTACCAGTAAGACTTCATCATAGTCCATGTGTGGGTGAATGACTTCAGACATACCTCTCTGTATATAAAGAGAGACATGACTGAGCTCTCAGATTATGTGTCACAGGCAGGTATAAGCCTAGCTTTAAGCAGCATTCTACCTTCTCCAAGGAGTATGCCAGAGTACAAACAAAAATTATTGACTTTAACAATTGGCTTAGCTTCTGGTGTCAGTCCAAGGGCATCCAATATCTGTCAGTCTGGGATAACATGGTCAACAGGCCATGCTGCTTTGCCAGAGATGGTCTGCACTTGTCTCCTCTAGGTTTTTGGATACTGACAAAGGCACTATTCACTCATATTATGCCTTCTTTAGGCAATGTCAAAATAACCAACCTTCCAACATAACAAAATCTTCTCTAGATAAACTCAATGTTCTGCTGCTTAATGCTAGGAATTTAAAAAAAGAAACTGCACTCCCTGGAATCTCTTCTCACCTTGGAAAATGCTGACTTCACCCCCACCCCCACCCCCGCCAAGATGTCCTCCCCGGTAATATCAGACCATAAATCAGTCTCTTTTGATGTAATTATAAGATACCCATCAAGCAGAAAAATGCTTAAACATTTTTCCAAGACAAATTACCTCCTACTAAGCCATGGTATAAGAAGCTTCAAAGCCCCCCCCCCCCCAAACACAGATAACACACCCTGCTATGCAGAGGTGTACATTAATGGCCTCTATAACCACTTAAGCAGTTGTATAGAATCAGCCATACCTGACTGGATTAAAACCAGGTCTTGCCAGAAAAAACAAGCCACCCTGGTGGAACTCTAGTGTAAACAGGAACAACAAAAGAAAGAAATTAATGTTAAAAAGCAAGAGGGAACTGGCTCAGGAGAAGAAGCGATCCCTCTCTAGCCTAAACAAACAAATTAGAGATCTTGTTAAGTCCTCCAGAACTAGCTATAAAACAAAAACAGCCTCCCTAGCTAAGGATTATCACAAAGCATTCTTTACTGCCAAAATCTTAAGTGCTATGTGCTGAACTGGTTGTGGATGGCACCACCCATATTCATTTGGAGGAAATAGCCCACCTGCTAACTGACAGATTTGCAGCAAGCTTCACCTCTGTCCCTACCAGTCATCTCCCAAAGTATACCTGCCACCATTTCTCAGTCTATTATCTCAAGAGAGTAGGTCATCTCTATGCTCTCCAAGGCCAAAAACATGGCATCAATGGCACTACACAACATCCCAGGTTGCCTTTTAAACAACTTAAAACATGACCTAGCAGATCCACTTGGAGCCCTGTTTAACAACAGCCTCCAGACTGGCTATGTTCCACCAGAATGGGGGGCAGCAACAGTAATCCCTTTGCACAAAGGGGGACCATCAACCGACCCTAGGAATTATTGACCCATAAACTTGATTAGCCTCATCTGCAAGGCCATGGAAAGAATCTTTATGGACCTCAACAAGAACATAGGTAATCTCCAAACTCTGGACCCCATCCAATTCAAACTCATAAAGGTTAGATCATGTTTGTTAAACCTAGTTGAATTCGAGAAAGTCGCAAAGGCCCTGGATGAGTGAAAGACAGCACATACCACCTATGTTAACCTAGCCAAAGCATTTGACACAATACCCCCAATCAGGTATTAATGAGAAACTCTCCCAGTTGGGTATTAACCCCTACATCACCAGATGGGTAGCCAATTGACTTTCTGACAGGACACATGCTGTCAAAGTGAGTGAACTTTACCTCTAGCAAAAGACCAGTCACCAGTGGGTTCTGTGCTGTTTGGAATTTATTTCTTAGAAGTCCATGCAAATGTGGATAGCCTGTGGCTTACCAGGTTTGCTGATGATCACAAATTGAGAGCAATTACTGAATCCCTCAGTGATCCTAATATACTGTAGAAAGGGTTACCACAGACAAATGATTGGTGCCAAATCCACAGACTGAAGCTAAATGCAAAAAAATACCCCCAGTGGTATGTGATCTGGGTGCTCAGGTTGATAGCAATCTGAAATCTCATCTACATCTAAGAATGTTATAATTCCATTATACGCTGTCATCATCAGATCAATAATTGAGTACAATGCTCCCTTTTGTATGCATCTAACCAGACACCTGCAACAACTGGAAAGATCACAGAGATTTCTCACCAAAAAAATACAGAGTCCTCAATACAAGTCCTATGGGAAAAGACTGAAAGCCCTGTCACTGTATTCTGTCTCCTACATGCTGCTGTGGGGTGACCTGTGCCTGGCTTACAGGGCAGTCACTGACCTGGCCATGATGGAAATGCTACACATTTGTAAATCGAAATGCCTGAGGGTCATTCACTCCAGGGTTCTTAACCTAGACTCTGACATGAACAGATCATGCTGGACAGATAGATACATCTCCCAGAGACTACCCCATTTCTGTAACAAGCTTCCCATTCATGTGAAGCATAGCACCTCCCTGACCCCCTTCAAACACAACCTAAATCAATGGATGGGTGACTGTAAATTCAATCCTGGGTTGGCACCCATGTCCCTTATGGACAGACGCAGTCAATGTTAATTACTATAGACTCATACCTCTAAGAACTTCACTCACCTAGCTAAGGACAATCGGGACAACTAAGGATAAATATGGCTAGGCTTCTAAGGGCTCTTGGGCCATTAGCCTAGTAACATCCTATGGACCTATTAACCTATAATACCTGCAGATATAACAGAAATGTTCTCAAGTCACATATGACTAAGGCACTCTATTCTTTGAAAAGTCAGGAAACATAGCAGTTCCTTTCATTATTATAAAAAAGAATACTGAACCACTGTTTTAAATACTAGAAATATTCTTACACAATACTAAAGTCATATCCATACATTCTTTAGATTGCTCTTCAAGGAATCCATTAAAAACACTAGGTGGGATTAATTTATAGGCAACAAACATAAAACAGTAGTATGTCAGTTGTTCAGTCAGAGCTCTCTGGATGATCATTTTGCCAATCCCAAATAAGTGAAATCAGGATTTCCTGAATTTATATTAATTCAGAAATTCTAGGATGGGCAAAGTTTTCTAAACATTATCCTCTATGTCTTCAAGCAACATATGAGTTGATTTAAGATTCATTCTCCTCAGAATAACTACATATAATGCAGATATAGGTATAGATGCAGACATGAATATAGATATTGGTGCAGGTATGTCAACAGCTACCACACTCAACTTTAATTATAGAAGATCAAAAGGCTGTGAGTTCCATTCCCACATTAGGTGCTTGGATTGAATTTCCAATGCTGATACTGCAGTGTGGCATGGGGGTGGGGGTGCTGCATTCCTAAGTGTGCCATCCTTTGGATGAGACATTAAATCAATGTCCCATCTGCCTAACTTGCTGATATTTCTGATGCATGCATATGACCCCACAACACCCATCATAAAAGTAGGATAATTTTCCTGGTGCACTGGCAAAGTTTCCTCTAACTAGTATGAATACCATATCAGATCTCCCTTTGACATGGGCAATTAGTGGGACTAATCTGCTGTACAAAGCATAAATAAAAATAAAGTACAATAAAATAAAATATAGATTTATTTACCAATGCAGATAGAGAGACAGATATAGGTAAAGATATCGATATACATTTAATGGCATGTTTGGCACACAGCAGTTTTCATGGAAGCACTACCACCTGACCACACTTGCAAATTATCTAGTTTCTGTAAACTGATTGTCTCAGATGTGTGTTCTTGACAAATTTGCTTTCAGTGAAAAGTTTTAAAGGAATTGATGGTTAACAGATTTGTCATTCAAAGACTATAATGTTACTGTTTCAGACCACATTGCATGTCTCCTCTGCAATTTTTTTCAAATAGTTAAGTATTGCATTGAAAAAATATTGGATGTGGACGTTACTTGGTTAACTTAAATTTGGACCCAAATTTTAAATACTGAAATTGTCCCTTTAAGAACAAAATAGTGTTGTGAAAGGCAGAGCCTCTTTCCTAAAACAGGTTACATTCTTTGAACAGGTTTCATTTGCTGAATACTAAGGGGTGTCTGTTCACCCAGTGTATCAGGATGCAGTAAAGTCCTCTGACAGTATTACATGTGTAGTTCCTGTAGATTGTCTTGTACACTTAAAAGTAAATATATAAATGCTTAATTAGGCATACAGTTGGCTATGTAGCAGAACACAAAGACGGTGCTTAACAGGAAAATTGTCCAGGAACTCGCACATTACAAAATATTTTCCATACCAGTCTATTCCAATGTCATTATTATTTAGTATTTTTATAGAAGGCATTAAACCAAGCAAACTTCATAACTAAATATATATGCTTGCTAGGCACAGGGTGAATCGTACAGTTACTTCACCACTGAACTCAATAATATTTCAAGAGCACCTAACAGCATTTTAGCACAAATGTGCCGTGGGAAGTGTTTAGCAGGTAAATGTTGGATAGTGCATATTCAGTCAACAAGCAAGCAGCTGCAAAACTAGAGGTCTAGGTACATTTTTAGATAAAGGCCTCAGTTTTGACCATGGTGTTCCTGCAATGGTAATAAAATTGTTCAGAACAGCTAATTTGATTCTGTGTTGTACTGCTAGTAATTCACACAAAGTTTGATTCTGCTAAGTCACTAGACTTACCAACAATGGAGCAGAGAATGCAAATGTGCTGTGGGAAGTGTTTAGCAGGAAAATGTTGGATAGTGCATACTCAGTCAACAAGCAAGCAGCTGCAAAACTAGAGGTCTAGGTACATTTTTAGATAAAGGCCTCAGTTTTGACCATGGTGTTCCTGCAATGGTAATAAAATTGTTCAGAACAGCTAATTTGATTCTGTGTTGTACTGCTAGTAATTCACACAAAGTTTGATTCTGCTAAGTCACTAGACTTACCAACAATGGAACAGAGAATGCAAATTTGTAAGTACAACCTTATGAGTTTGATTCTTTCAGTTACTGCTTGCAAATTATGTGACTGAGCAAGCCGCTTAAACGGTGAGTGCTAATGGATTGTTATTAACGTGCTGGACCAATGTTTAATGGGTTTACTTAGTTTATATGTGAAAAAATTATATGGTTTCTTCCCTTTTTTTTTAAACAAGAAACATCTTTACTGAATTATCACTTATGTCATAGGCGATCATATGTTTATAAAAGTGAAAACAAACCATACTGACATATTTTTATTTGCAAACATTATACGTCACAAACAATGTTCTATGCAATCATTTCAACTGAACATTCCATAGCTCATTCAATTCCTGTCTTCCCTTAAACCTCATTCCTCCTCCAAAATATTATTCTGCATGATTGTTCCCACAATTCCCATCTTTTTCTATGTAATTTGCACCTACCCTGTTCTAAAGATCCCATTTCAATTCTTTTATCACTGTTACTATATTCACAACTTCTAGTACAGTTGGCTTAGATTTACATTTTATAGCAACTGCTTTTTTGACAGCCACCAGAAGTAAACTCAGGTCTTACTATGTCTCAATAATTCTGATTCTGTATCGCAGCTCAAAAAATAGTTTTCTTAGTTACACCAATTTGCTTACCCACTATTTCTGACAGAGTAGTCTGCCAGAATTTTAAAGTCTGCCAACTCATTACACTCCCAAAAATATGTTCCCAGTTACCTCTTTCATTCCCGTCACACCTCCAGCATTTGCAATATACCTGAGGAAAATTTCTTTGGAGTCTGCTTGGAGTATAAAAATACACAGTGAAGCACTTCGAAGCAAACATTGTAAAGCTTCTAAACTTTGTTGCATATTTGGGACTCATACATATATTTTCCCATTGTTTTATGTGAATTGCTTATCCAGCCTCTCTTTCCAGTCTTTTCTAACCTCCTCTGATTGATTCCTGTAGTTATTATGCAATATTTTATATGCCCTACTAATTATCCCTTTTTTAACGCAGCTTCTGTTCAAGATTCTGCTAAAAACCTCTGCCAGTGCTGGTCCTTCACTTAGGATCCCAATATTCCTTTCTGTATACTCTGATATCCATCTTTAATAGGGAGGGTAATCTCTACCCTGCAGTCCAAATGTATTCTTGGCATCTTCATATTCTATTACCTTTCCATCTATAATTATTTGTTCCCAATACCAGGGCTCCCGTTCTAGTCTTCTCCAGTAAATTTTAGCCTCCTCTTGCCTATTGTCTGTAACACTAATTGCAGTCATCCCTATAGCCATAATCTCCATTCTCCATTCTCGTGTTGGTATAGTTCTTAGAAAACTTTCTGCTACTTTATGAATATAATATTCTGTATGGTTATTGTTATTCTCCTTAAGGATATGAATCCAAAATCCCATCATCCATTTCTAATCTGTAGCTTTCTACTTGCGCAATGTATATGAGCCTTAACCCATTCACATCAAGTAATCCCAAACCACCTCGCTATATTGGAAGGATCAACTTATCCTACTTGACTCTTGCCCACTTCCCCCTGCCAGATATAATCCTTCAACTCTATCCACAACTTGCCATCTTATATGGTTGCTTCCTTGAAATATTTATTTATTTCCTTTTGTTTACCTGGAGCGTCCAAATGGGCCTAAACTGGCCTGTTTTCAGCAGAGGCCCAGGGAGAAAAGCTCCACAAATACAATTCTCCGTCCAAATGGGCCTAAACTGGCCTGTTTTCAGCAGAGGCCCAGGGAGAAAAGCTCCACAAATAC
Organism: Protopterus annectens; assembly: GCF_019279795.1. Taxonomy (NCBI): domain Eukaryota; kingdom Metazoa; phylum Chordata; order Ceratodontiformes; family Protopteridae; genus Protopterus; species Protopterus annectens. The sequence continues at coordinate 567,715,801 of NC_056750.1, read as the reverse complement.
AATTCTCCAAAAATTCAATATAGTACAATTACAAAAGATAAGTTAATGAATGCATGTGGTAAACAGTAAGAAAAAAAACATTAACATACATAGTTGACAGTACTAATAATGTACAGGCATGAAAAGCAATTATATAGTATATATACAATATCAGCAATATGATTTACATGACGTCAACTCTACAGAATTCATACACTACATAAACTTAACTAGAATGAACATCAAAGTAAGGAAAATATTTACTATAGTTAACTTTGGTAAACTTTTGGGACCTGCTGAAAGAAAGGGAAAAAAAGCTAGGGGAGAAAAAAGGGAGAGAAATGGTATTAATAAGTAAGTGTTGGTATGACATTGGAGGCTAACAGGAAGAAAGAAGGGCGTAGGAAGAATAAGAGACTAGGTATAAAAAGTGGAACAGAGTGGTTCTTTGCAGAAATTTAATCAGGTTTATGATTTGTATGACAGGTGTCTATACACCTGTTCAATATTCAGCTTACAATTTTGAGATTTCCTCTTCTACTTGGGACTCTACTGAAAAGGGACTTCCCAGCTGGATATTCAAATTTAACAAATATAAATAAGTAAAATAATAATATTTTGTATGTATATATATATATATATATATATATATATATATATATATATATATATACACAAAAGTGTAGAACACAGCAAACCAATAAAAGGCAGATGGCAAAGAACAGTGTAAAATCCAAATAGACTTTTATTCAAACACAGGTGAGCATGTTCGCAATAAAATCACTTCTTCAGACCATACAAAAAATCAGCAACATCTCAAATATTTAAAATGCAATCAATTAAATATCTACCAATAAAATACATTCAAGTACAATAGCCATAAATATTTAAAGGTACAGCTTTATTTTAAGACAGAAACCATAAAAGGCTACTGCCATAAAAACACACACAGCAGTATACTTATTTAAGAAGCTTTCTTTCTTTCAGAACTGGCTTAAGAGATACTGATTCATTCAAGCCTGCACCTCTATGTGCTGATAGTTTAAGAATCCATCTTAATTCTTTCCCTTCTGTGACATTAGTTATATTATGAAAAATCACAGCAGAAGTCCAATACCACAAACAGATGCCAGATAATTTATTCTTGAACATAATATAAGCGCTTTCATCTTGAAAGTCAAGACTTCATCAGATAACCATTTATCTGATGAAGTCTTGACTTTCAAGATGAAAGCGCTTATATTGTGTTCAAGAATAAATTATCTGGCATCTGTTTGTGGCATTGGACTTCTGCTGTGATTTTTCAAGTCATACAATTAATATACTGCTTTTCCAGTTTTACATTAGTTATATTACCCAACCTAAAACTTTCATAAATTACTTCTACTGCCATAAACTTAAACCAATGGTTAGTGCCTTTCTCTAGTACATGTTTAGCTAAGGCACTATAACTATGGCCCTTATTGACACATTAATAATGGTCTCTAATTCGTTCCTTAAGTCGCCTATTAGTTTTTCCTATATAAAATTTTGAACAAGTCACACACTGTGCTAAATAAACTAAGTTTTTAGTGTCACAATTAGCTTTAACTTTAAATACATAATTATTACCATTGTCTGGTTGTATAAATGTATTGGATATATCAATGTATTTACAAAAAGTACATTTACCACAGATAGAGGTACCAAAACTAGTTGTTCTAATACTAGGTTGCTGTAGTTTACTTGTATTAGGGAAACAAAGCTGTCTTTTCAACGATTTTTTATTTTTATAAACAAAATTTGGGGCTACACTAAAACTCACATAAAACAGGGTCAGAAGATAAAATATCCCAATTTTTTGTAATAATATTTTTATATCTATGCTGTCAGTGCTAAAAGTCATACAATAAGCTACATTGCTATAACTATTATTATGGGCAGTTTTTCTTATGTTTTCTTTAAATGAAAAAAATGGGCATCCACTAGTTTGTCTAACTTGACCTTTTCATATGCTTTACTAACTTCAAAAGGTTAAAAACCACATTCTATAAATTCCATACTAGTGGAACATATAGTTGTTTCAAATTCTTGTTCCTGTTCATGGAGCCTAGAAATGCTAAAAAGTTGACCTCTTACCACATTTTCAAAAATATGTGGTGGATGAATACTATTACGTTCAAGATAACTATGTGTATAACATGGTTTTCTATATCTCTTAGTGTGCAGCTTTCCATCTATGCCCCTATACAGGAAATCTATATAAGTGCAAGAATATTTCATAGTAAACTTAAGGAAGGGTGTACTTGAATTATTAGCACTTAGAAAATTATTTAAACCTTTAAGGTATCCTTTCCAAAAATATATGTCATCAACAAAACGCCAATAGAATTTTATATGCACATTAAATTGTTCAACATTTAAGATGTTTACATTTTCCCAGTATGCCATGACCATATTGGCATAGCTATTGGCACAGGATGTGCCCATAGCTACGCAAGAGGTCTGCAAGTAATATTGCTTCTGAAATAGAAAAACATTATATTTTAGTACCAGCTCTATAATGTAGCAAATAAACTCTATTTTTTTCATCAGTGAGAGAGCCTTCTTCTTTAAGAATTTTTTTTACATAGGAAAGACCTATTTGGTTAGGTATAGCCATAAACAGAGACGTAACATCTAAAGTTAACATAATCTCTGTACCAGTTTCAGCATAACTCTCAAGAAAAGAGTAAAAATCACTTAAGAAATATTCTGTATCATGCAAAACAATACCATACCTGTCTAAAATAAGTCGTAAATATCTTTCTACGTATAAAGACGCCGGTTCGGTTAGCCATCCACCTCCAGCTACTATGGGTCTAAAAGCTGGAGTTACAAGATTTTTATGTATTTTCAGCAAACCATTCAATGTAGGTACAACAGGATGTTCTACTATAAGATACTGGAACAGTTCTTTAGAAATAACTGTTTCTTCAAAGCAGTTAACAAGAGACTTAGTGAACCTTTCAATTAACTTTTGTACAGAATAAAGTTCTATGATGGTATATGTATTGTCATCTCTAAGCATGGTATTCATAGTAGTAACATAATACTCTTTATCTAACATAACAAAGGAATTGCCTTTATCAGTTGGTCGCATTACAATGTCACTATATCTCTATAAGTTTTCAAGTGCTTGTCTCTCATTTTTAAGTTATAAAACTTATTTCGTTTATACTCACTATTGGTTTCAAAAAGATTATAAATCTGTTGTTCACATACATTTGAAAAACTTCCAAAGTGGAAAACAATGTTGGACAGAAAGCACTTGTCTTTCTATAGTTACATACACTTTCATGTGACACAGAAAAGATAAACTGCTCTTTAAGAGCTATTTTTCATACAATTTCAGCTCTATAATAGTATCAGCTAAATCAGCCCTTTGAGAAGGAATAAAAGACAAACCCCTTTTTTTAAGTAAATAAAGTTCAGCTTCTGTTAACTGTCTCTGCAATAAGTTCCATACTTCTTGAGAGTTTGTGGTTCTTGATCCTGAAAGGAGTTCTTTCTCTTGAATTTCTTTCCTTCGATGTTCACATCTTTGTATTCCTTGTGTTGGAATTTGCAGGGTAAAGGGAGACCCAAAAAAAATAGAGTCACCAGAAATATTCAGTGTTTTAGGCCACACTACCTGTTCTGGAGAAAGAGCAATTCTCCTAAGTTGCTGCTCAGTTGGGGGACGGACCACCAAAGGTGTGCTGTATGTAGAGGTATTAGCATTAGGTGAGGAAACAGCACATTCCTGCACCACTGTTGAAGCATTAACAGAACCATTATTTTGAGTAATAGAGGAAACTTCCTGAGTTAGTAGCCTTAGAATTTCTAGGTTATACTGGCTCTTTACGCTGCTCTTTTGGCCAAGCAAACACATTTTGTTGTTGGAAATCAACATTGTCTCTCTGAATTTTTTTCTTTTTTTGAGCTAACAGCTTATACAGGTGTAATTGTTCAATTAGCTCACTCATGCAAAGATAAACTAGCGCATCAATATTAAGGCTATACGGTTCGTTTTGTAATTTGTAGATATCTTCACAAATTTGTTGCTCTACAGGCACAAAAAAGTCAATGAGCAAATTAACATAAGAAAAACTTGTCTCTAAATTAATTCTTTGCCATTTTGCTAAAAGGTCAGGGTAAATTGTTCCATATGAGGCCAAACTCAACACCCTCAGCCCTCTAGGAACAACTTTCAGCACACAGCAGGCTTCAAAATACAGTCTCTGACACTGAAGCCTCTTTAACTTATATAACTGATTTTACAAGTGTTTAAACAAGTCTTTCATACGGGCACTTTCATTATGCTCAGTTATTAAACTGTGTGCAGAAACATCCATATTCTCAGTTAACAAAGGATTACCTTGTATATTTAAAAAGCTTTGTGGTTGCCTCCTTTGACTAGAGTTGCCAATAGAATCAGCCTGATTGGATTTTAAATATTTGAGATGCTGCTGATTTTTTTGTATGGTCTGAAGAAGTGATTTTATCATGAAAGCGCTCACCTGTGTTTGAATAAAAGTCTATTTGGATTTTACATTGTTCTTTGCCATCTGCTTTTTATTGGTTTGCTGTGGAGCTGTGTGCTACATTTTTGTTCATACTACTTGGTTTGTGGTTGTGCACAGCTTTACAGTCAGCAGTACTTGTTTTACCATATATATATATATATATATATATATATATATATATATACACACACACACACACACGCACACACATACACATACATATATATTTTGCAATAAAAATAATATTAGGAACAAAATAATTCAGTTATGAAGTTTGCATGACATTCCGTAACTACTTTTATTCTCTTAGGGTTACATATTTAGTTTGTAAGGCCATATATTTTTATTTTAAATTACTGGTTATCTGGGTAAAAGATTTTTTGCAGCTACGACCAGAGCCACAGAGAAAAAGATAAGTGTAGAATATACATGGACAGTTCAGACTAACAATTTTAACTACTGATTTCTTTTTTAGGAGGTTGGAGGAGGAAACGCTATATGGAGAAAACTGGTACAGCCATAAGGTGAACCAAAATGCAGAAAAATCCATAAAAGAAAAATCTAAATACAAATGTATTTGTGATGCTTTTTTTGCATTCTTTTTTCTCCCCAGAGTCATCCTGACAGCTATCTAATTACCCCACTTCAAAGCTGGGTCTATTTACCATCCTTCAGACTATTAAAAAATTAGACTACAGGGCCAGTATGGATCCTAAGGGTGTTATGGGAAGTCATTGCTGTCCCACCATCAGCTTTAATCCCATTTCTCCCTAATGTGCATGCTGCGGCTGGCCTCTGATGACATACACTAAGCTGACCACACCTCCCCTCCTCCATATTTCTGCATAGTGCTGCCAATGGCAAGTTGCCCAACCAGTTTGGTTGAACACAGAGCAGCCAGTTCCTCTTCCTCCACCAGGAATCTCCTTTTGGTCTGTATGCCCCACCCACACATATTATTTGACCTCCTAGGATGGCACACTAATCCTCCCAGCTACCCTATCAGTCTCCCAAACTACTAATCAAACCCAAGATGACTGGGCTGCAGTTAGGGCTTTATCCCTCTATGCCACCACAGCATCTGGGCTTGTAATACTTTAAAAAAAAGTATGAATTATATTATCAAAGAATATAAATTGTCTGAACAAACAAAATATAACTAAAAATTCTGAAGACATAACTTCAAATTATAGTAAATAATTCCTTATATTTGAGGATAGATAGAAAGTAATAAATTATTATTGCAAAAGGTATTGTATATTATTCAAACCACATCTTTAATGGCAGAAATAGAAACTAAAGACTTAAACAAGATACTTATAAAATATTATGGCATACAGAAAAACATGTATAACTTGTAATAATCATATAAGAATACGGGGAAATGGAGGTAAGTAGAGATATAGGGCTTCCAGACTTTAAGACACGTGTTTTAGCATCCATTTCTTACAATTATAATTTACTGTTTTGATACAATTTATATAGAAAATTAGAAATAGACACATAATTTTTTAAATTTTAAATCAATCTAAAAGTATATTTGACAATAAAATGTTGTGGATACTAAATAGCTATGCAAATGTCTAAATTTCAACAGCTACAAATTCAAAATATATTAACAAAATATATTAACAAAGTACCTAATCATTTTCAAAATGTTATGTACAGGTATCTGATTCTCAAAAAGTTTTTCATGGTATCCAGTATATATATCTCATATTGAGAGCACTAATATAATGAACATATCTACAGTGTTTAAACTAAGGAGAATGTTTCTGTGTATTAGTTTGCCTGTTTAAAATGAACAATTTTCAAAACAGATGCAATTATTTAAAGATCTGCTCTAGAGACCCAGATGACTGCTTAACCATTCAAAGCATCAGGCAGTTTATATCAGTTATATTACAAAGTATGACAACCAAATAAACTAAATGATACACCATTATTAAAATATATAGAAGCAATATTAATAAAGAAACATCAAATGCAATTCTAACTCAGTTATATAAAATACATCATATAGCACAAATTTATCAAACATGTACTGTACTTATTTAGGTTAGATTAACTGTCTAAATTTTATTGGAAATAATAAATCACTGATACTAATAATGGCTGAAAGGACCATGGAGTGATATTCACACAGATGATTATAGCTATAGTACTACTAGTGCTTCACTGGTGATCTCTTGTACAAGTATGGTGCTAAAAAGTGATTAAGTGACATGAAAGAGTCACATTGTGCAAAAGCTGACTAGCAACTCATTTGCCTATAGGTGAAGTAAACACAAAGCATCATTTATTATACTTACCTGCAGTAACAGGCACACCACTGCCATAGACAGCAATGATTGTAGAAGGTTAATTTGCAACATCCAGTCTATACTGCACAAAATATTGTGGTAGGTCTTGTCTTTGTATTGCTCTGCCTCACTCTTCCAATAATGGTGTGGGGTTTCAGGGCACAGTCCATAACTAAATTAGAAATGCGTCCAGACTACTGTGTTTGTATGCAAAAACAAATACCAAGAAAACTAGTACTAATTGCCTGTGCCTTTATACTTCTTTAGATCTACAGAACTCTGAATCGCTTCCTTCGGGTGTCCCAAGCAATGCGGCTTGAAACATGATTGCATAGAATATTTATGTTTTTCTGAATATCCCTCTCATCTTCTTTAAATTGAAGATCTCTTTTCTTTCTCTCTCTCTCTCTCTCTCTCTATATATATATATACATATATATACATGCATACTTAAATGGAAGGTTATTCATAAAATATATTGTATGCCATATAAAATAAGTGAAGTATTTTGTTAGGAGACAGTAGTTGTTGCAGATGAAACATGATAAAGGTGGCAAGCAACTTAACAGAATTATAGAACAAATTCCAGAAATTTGCACCAACACTGCTGACAGATAAAGATTACTAGCCTCTCTTTTGGTGCCTGTTAGAGGTGCATAGAAAACAGTTACTGAAAATTGGGGGAAAAAACTGCTACAACATAATTTATGAATTTTTAAGTCCAGCCACTATTATTTATGAAAATGAAATACTTACTGTTAAAGTGAGATCTAAACATATATGTACAAATCATACATAGTGATTTCACATTCTTTATTTTTAAATACTAAAAAATGAATTTATGATCATCTTCTTCTTCTTTCGGCTTTTCCTGGTTAGGGGTCGCCACAGCAGATCATCTGTCCGCTCATGATTGGCAGTGGAGGTTTTACAGTGTTGAGTTGCCAGCCCGGCGCCCAACCTTCCACAGAAGGCACACACATGCACACCTAGGGTCAATTTAGAGTGCCCATTCCACCTACTGCATGTCTTTGGGATGTGGGAGGAAACCGGCGCACCCGGAGGAAACCCACACGACCACAGGGAGGACATGCAGACTCTGCACAGAAGGCACTCCAGCCGAGAATCAAACCAAGAACCTTTTGCTGTGAGGTGGCAACGCTAACCGCTGCACCACCATGGCCACCCTAAAAATGAGTTTATGATATCACATTAAAATATTCTCACTATTAAAAATGTTTGCAAAATATTTAGCTAATAAATGGAATGTCTTGTACATAGCTTATATAATCACTGTAAACTAGAGTGGATAGTGTAATGTTAGTGTAAAATGTAAGATCATATTTAAATGATTGTTTTAACTATTTATACATAATGATCAATGGTTTGTTTTATAACTGAGAGCTATTAATAAAAAATAGTTGAACTACAGACAGGGAAAGAACATGTAGAGTCCCCACAGACAGTAAGTAAAGGTCAGAACAGAACTCTGAAGCATGAAGCCTTGAGGCAAAAATGAAATTACTAAGCTGCCATATAGGTCTTGTCAAATCTGCTTTATAAATCACTATGTCAATCTTGTAATGCATACAAAGCAAACACACAAGTTGACAATTTACTGCTAAAGTTAGCTATCAACAATTACGTAAGGGCTAGATATGTGAACAAACACCCATCAAAGCTTTAGAATAAATTTACCTCTGCACAGTGCTAATTAATAAAAAAAAAAAAAAAAAAAAAAGCAAAAGGCATATAGCTGCATGGGAGGACCTAAATATGTGCAGTATGAATTATATCCAAACTGCTAGATGAGCTGAACTACTAAACTTAATTAATTGCTGCAAACCCATTAAGATAAACAGCAATTCTAGCTTCAGTGGATATTACTGACAAACACTGTAGAAAGTACCGATCCCAAGATGGACCATGCTGCTGCAATAAATGTGGTTTTTAGAGATTCAGAAAAAAATCTGTATGCAATTTAGGTAAGTGGGAACTACTATAGCTGCATAACTACTTCCTTAAAGGAAAACTCCATCCTCTCCTACAGTTTAACTCAATCCTTAGGTTTCTTCTTGGCATACAACTTGGTTCCAGTATTGTGTAGATAGCAGAAACCTGCTTGCACTCCGTAAAACTTTTATTTCCTTGCATTGGAATCAAAGGAAAGGGAAAGCCCACCTGTTTTTTTTTTTTTTTAAGATTAATTTCTCACATACTTTGCAGAAGAGTTCATCTTCACCTGCAGGACATATCATAGACACAGTTAAAGCTGTCGTTTACCCATCAGGTACTGCTGTCAATCTTAGATGGGCACTTAATCCTGCTAATATCAGGAACACAACAGCTGATATAAAAAAAAGACAAAGTGTGGAATTGTTTTCCACTGTTTTTATTGCAAAGTGAAGAAGAACTTAACACTCCTCTTTCATACCAAAACAAAGTGATTAGATCAGGCAGGGGTTTAAAGGCAGTTGGCACGTCTTCTGATTAATTTACATAAGCAGCAACCACAGTACTGAAATGCTAAGCTTTACATGTTGGTTATTTATAATAGTGTATATGTTAAGATGACTTAATTGTACTATCAAAGATCTATGTGACATTTGGAGAAAAGTCAGTAAATATTATTTCTTGTAAAGTATCAACACATTTATCATTTTCAAGCCCCCCCAGGACAGAACTGCTGAAAGAGAGACAAGTTGCAACCCTATCAACTAAGTGCACTGACAATGTTAAAAAAAAAAGTCTTCTATGCTTTTTTGTGACATCCTTCCAGATAGGTTGCACATCTGGTACACTCAGATGTCTGGTAACAGATTCGCACTCACTTTGAGTCGGTCCTTATATTGTTGGAGTGCGGGAGCATTTTGTAGTCCACAAAGGAAATGTGACTATTGATGGCAACCATAGTATGCAGCTGAATTTACTCTAACATACATTTACTATGTGCTTTTGTAATAAAAAGGAAAAGGAAATCAGAAGTACATAACTGTGTTTAAATGCACACACACACACACACACACACACACACACACACACACACACACACACACACACACACACACACAGTCAGATGTGCATTTAAACACAGTACTGCATCCCATATATAGTATTCTACAAGCAACCTACATTTTTATACACACACACATACACACATACATATACATATACTGTATATATATATATATATATATATATATATATATATATGTATATACACACACACACACACACACACACACATTATATATATATATATATATATATATATATATATATATATATACATACACATGCACACATTATATATATATATATATATATATATATATATATATATATATATATATATATATATATATACATATATGGATTCACTTCATAACATTGAAATATCAAAATACTGAAACTCAAAATACTGAAACCAAAATACTGAAAGCTCAAAATACTGAATACTCAAAATACTGAAACTCAAAATACTGAAAACACATATTATGTGTAAACTCAGCTTAAACAGCATAAATCATAACAATTTCTACCACGCCCCCTGCTAATTAAATATATCAACTCCAAGATTGCACATAGTGTAGTTAAGTGCAATCTTGGAGTAGATATATATAATTAGCAGGGGGTGCAGGGGGGCTTGCCCCCCTGCATATATTTGGTAGAAATTGTTATGATTTATGTTGTTTAAGGTGAGTTTACGCATAATATGTGTTTTCAGTATTTTGAGTTTCAGTATTTTGAATATTCAGTATTTTGAGCTTTCAGTATTTTGGTCTTCAGTATTATGAAGTTTTGTCATTTTCAGTATTTTGAAGTTTCAGTGTTATGAAGTGAATCATGTGTGTGTGAGTGTGTCTATATATATTTTGGGTGTATATCACGTAGTTGAAATTCTGTAAGTTCAAACACCATATGTTTAACCTAAATGTTCAAACTTACAGAATTTTGAATATGTAAACAAAAACAACAAAGCTTCCCTGCACCCCTCACACCCCCCACTCTTTAAATATACCAACTTCGAGACCGGTCTACATAGCGGAGGGGGTGTGGGGGTGCAGGGGAGCTTGCCCCCCTGCTTACAGCTGTCAGGACGTTGTTCCTGTTTTTTTATTTTTGAGTTCAAAGTATGACAACTCTGAACATATGGTCTCGATCATATCATGTTCGAAGTTGTCATACTTCAACTACGTGATATAGACCCATACATATATATATATTTATTCACACATATACATATATATATATATGTGTGTATGTATAGACACAAATATACAGTTACACAAAATTTCCATTTTGATCTGTTTTTCTCTAAAGGACATGAAGTATGCACACAGGCATAAAATCTAGTTCTCCATTATATGCACACACTAATGTGTTTTTGTACACATGTATATACATATACACATACACACACATACTATATGTGTGTGTATATATATATATATATATATATATATATATGTGTGTGTGTGTGTGTGTGTGTGTATATATATATATATATATATGTGTGTGTGTGTATACACATATATATATATATATATATATATATGTGTGTGTGTGTGTGTGTGTGTATATATATATATATATATATATATATATATATATATATATATATATATAGTTCCCCTTCAAAGCATCTAAATCTCATAACATCGAAGCTCAAAACACTGAGACCATAACATCGAAAATCCAAAACATCTAAAACTCATAACATTGAAAATGTATAACATCGAGTAGTGTATCATCAAACATGTAAATGTTATACTTTAATCTGTTAATCTTGTGGTATCACTATAAGATATTGTACTTTTTATTTATATAATTATAATTTATATAGTGTAGGAATTTATACTATTTATGTAGTGTTTATTTTACCACTCTGTATGTGTTTTTAGGGAATACAGGTAAGTGATGTAGACATTATGCATATATTCTTTAGGGTGATCACGATACAGTGGGGGTTAGGAAATTAACTTTTTCCCAATGCAGTGTGATCTCGGAGTTGGTATATTTAATTTATGGGGGTGTGGGGGGCAGGGGGCTTGTTCCCCTGCAGAAACATAGTAAAAAGTGTGTATGTTAGTTTGGTGTTGTTATAGGTAGAGGGGATGTTATTTACATGTGCTTTGTAGTTTTCAATGTTGTGATGCAAAGTTTCAGTGTTCTGAATTTTCGATGTTATGAGTTTTAGATGTTTTGGGTTTTCACTTTCCTGGTTACCAAACTATAAATAAATATGAAATAGAAAAAAGGGGGGTGAACATGACAGAAATAATTAAGGAACTAGTAAAGCACATTTTAATTCTGCATCATTCAGGACAGAGAAAAAACTTCCCACTGAAGCCATTGGGAAGTAGCAGACAGACTTAGTTTGAGTCCTACTACTTGTCACGTGTAAATGCAAAGCAAGGATCATTTACTGCAGTGAGAGTTTTCACACCTTAGCATGAGAGTGTGGGGGAATGTCTGTCATTTCTTTTAAAACTACAAAATAATCCCTTTACAACAGCCTGCTATTTACCTACTTTTGTTCGATAAAAGCAGCTAACAGCTATTTATAGTATAGAACAAGCTCTGATAGACACCATAGCTCACAACCTCTTGAGACAACAAATCAGGACAAAGCCAAAAATAGTGGTGGGACAAAGCCCCACAAATAGGTACAAGTTTTAAATATTGCTTTCATAAATTTATTTGGTTTTCTCACATCTATTTTTTGAATTGTTGATAATGGATTATCCGACATTGATATAAACTTCATTTTCTATAATGCTTTGTGGCTCATGTGTCCAGTGTTTTTTCAGCTACTTCAGTATTGTAATGTTTGCACAATCCCCAATGCAACAGTCTTGCCATGGTATTACGCCTTTCAGCCATTAGTATATCACAACCAGTAACATGATGTGCAACTGTTTCCAATTCACTTTTACATAACCTGCATATGTCTGTTTCTCCCACACATTCAATTGACTTTGTAAATCAATGTGTATGTAGTCCACCATCTTGGGCCACCAATATTAACTTTTCGTGTTCTGGTTTAAATTTACCTCTCCTTAACCATACATGTGTTTGATCCTGATCAATATGAGGTTGTTCCAAGAGTTTTCTGTACTTGGAACATTATTTATGCATTTTCCATATTTCTTGCCTTCTTATTAGATCCTTTACTTTTTGGCACATTCAGTTGCTGCCTGATTTTTATCTACTTCTGCCTTGATTTCCATTCCCACTTGACACCGATATGTTTCTGTTAAACTAATCAGGGAAGTAATTTTAGACTTTTGGTCTTGTGAGGTCAGCAGATATGTATATAGTCCCATGATTGCAAATCTATACATGTAATCAATTTCAAGAAGGCCCATACCTCCTTCAGAATGGGCAATATATAGCCTTGGTATACACTGTTTTTTTTTTAAATCATTTGATGAGCATAAAGCATCCTTATTGTTTTCCTGTCCAACTGGTCCAGTATCTTTTGGGGCCAGTCAATTACTCAAAAATTGTAAGTTAGGAAAGGAAGAGCAAATTGGTTTATAGCTTGGACTTGGTCCTAGATGTCAACGTTGTTTTCAGTATTAGTTTCAGTCTTCTAAAATATTCCATACTAAGCTTTATTCACATTTCTTCATGTTTTATTACTGATCCTTTATCAGCTCCCAAATATTTACATACGCCCTCTTGCTCAAGTTCTTTTACATCACATTCTTGTCCCAAAACTCATGTATTCTTGGTGCTGCAGCTTTCCTGATTTTTTTATCTGATGTATACTGTATGTAATGTATTGTAAAATACAGCTTGCGACATATGCACAGTGCAAACATAGCTTCAATGAATAGCTGCATATGAATAAGAATGTGGATATTTCATCCTCATCAATAGAGTTGTTGAAACAAACTGTATTTGATAATCATTGCACACAAGCTGAAAAGATATGGTACTATTAATAATGGCATTTTGTACACTGTTTTCTCTCTTCTTTCTCTTTTCACTGAAAACAGTGGGTTTTGATGACTGTAATATAAATTACCATCAAGGGATGCCGATTTCTTAAATTGTTACAAAACAAGTTAGAAGGCTGCTGCAATCCTGAAACAGATGAGATTTTTAGTGATATATCCATCTTATAAAATATAGGGATCCTCATCAGCTATTAGCATTTCTGAAGTAAGCTAATAAAATGAACTTTGTCTTTAACTAATGCACAACACTGAGTGTGTTCAGCAATAAACATGATAAAGTACAGTATTATTAAGCTGACAGCCACATTGTGACATATTACAAAAATGAATGGTCTGTTGCAAAACAGTGCATGCAGTCATTATGTGCTGTTTGTATTAACTAAGTGCTGCCTTTTCAACTTATTAATTGCCAAAAGGCCCATGGTTAAGTGTTCCAAACACCATCAACTAAAATGTGCTTAGCAAAGTAACACTGACCTAATTGTTGAGTTCAACTATAAATCAAATTGAACCTTATAACCTTCCAAAAAGGAGTGTAATGCAAAATTAAGAACATTTATGTATCATGAACTTATGTTTTCTAAACATATAAACATTATGTTGTTTAGGTTGTTACCATGAATAAGGATCAATAAAGCCCTGAAATCTGCCCAAAAAGTTTCAATATATATTTCTGAATTATATTTCAGAACAGTGAAGCTCTAAAAATGTTAGGACTATGTATGTGTTCATACCGACTGGATTTCTTTTTGTGTATATTGATTTCCAACAGGTCTGTGGCTATTTGTAGCAAATGGCATTTTTAACTCAAGTTCTGTTTTAAGATCATCCGGTATAATATACTCATTAAAGCAGTTATAAAGTCATATTTGTGTTCAGTTATAAAACCAACAGGTTTTAAATACTTAATATTTGCATAACTTTGAACCATACTTTAAAATCCCTTTTCTTTTTCTGAAGACTTTCAGCATACAACATAATACACTCAATAAGAAGTGAGAAATTATATACAGATCAACAAATCCAATTCAGTTTCATTAGAAGTACAATATATGTTATAACATGCTGTATTATACATACATGTAGTCCTGCAAAACAAGTTTTCAGTACCCAAAAAATATATTTTCTGTATAAAGTCATCTATACCTGCAACTTTTATGACCTTTGTGCTCTGCTCAAGTCACTTAGAGCAAAGTTTATATACTAAAACCATATGGCATCTATTTCATACCGCTGTATTGGTAAACCTCAGTATTCTGTTCGTGAACTGTACATTGTAATTTACTTATACAAGTATAATGACTGAATGAATCTTCAGTTTCAAAAGAACATCTCCAAGTTAAAAAATGAGTAAATTAATTAATAGAAATAAAAAAATTAAGAAATTGTATTACTAATAAATGTACCTGAAATATAATACAATATCTAGGTAGTCATCTATTAATTTCTTGCAAAACACTGAGTCTGTATACCATTCTTGGCATATATTCTATATTCAAAAATAAGATTAAAGTATAGAGTTCAAAGCCCTAACAGCTCTTGCTCTCTTGAGTCATCCCAACAAATCCTAATTCCTAATTATGGTTCAAGTATAGGTAGATACAACTCAAACATTATACCCATCAGCTCCACACTGATGCTATAATACCCAAGAGGACCTCTCTATATCAAACAAGAAAAACAGATGGTTAAGCATAGTAAGCTGAAATTAATTAATAAGAAGTTAGAGCTATAGTGATATTTTGTTAAATATAATGTTTTTGTTTCTTGGTACTCATTATGCCTCTGGGTGAAAGTTCGGATGGAAAACATTAGGGAATGCAGTGTCAGGAATTTGAATCCTAAAATGTAACTTCAACTCGATAGATATTGGGAAATAACTGCTAACTGTTGTAGCAATGACTTGTTTTATTTCATTCTTCATGTAATCTAGGTAGCAAGATAGTCTTTTTTTCTGAGCTTAGTATGCAGCATATGATGCTCAGTACTGTCCCTGAAACCACCTTCTCCTTTTAAATATAAGGGCTTTGTTATGAGCAAATTCATTTGATCTTGTGGATCAAGGCACTCCTAGCAGAAAAATCCCTTCAAAGTGAGGAAGATGGATTTTAGCCTTCATTCTCACATTACCTATGTGTAACAATCTGAGTAGCTATTACACTATAAAATAAGTGTTATGAAACAGAAAACAATAAATGTATGATCTGCACTGCCCTTACGATATATACATACACGTATGTTTGACCATCCATCGGAAAAATCACTACATCAAATGGCAGCTGATTGAAAGCAACTTGTCAATCAGCAGCCTATCAAAACAAAAGCTGTTGTTTTTTGTAGGGGGGGCAAGCACATGCCCTACTTATTTTACATATTATATAAAAACTAGAAGATCACGCTTCAGAGAGGAAAAAAGAAAATTCCCTGATCCTCATTGTGCCGTGATCTCCAACAGAACTGCTGGCATATTTTGTCAGCTGATTTTCAATCAGCTGCACCGGCAGTTCCAGTTCCACCAGTTCGACAAAATATATAAGAGAGAGAGAGAGAGACATACACATGGTAGTGGCTAGAGGCACAAGAACTTCAGCTTTATTCTTTGCACAACCTAATTAAAAAAAGTATGCTATGAAACTGAAGGATGCCTTTCTCATCATCACCATTTTTATACAATGGCCACAGTAACTTATTCTGTTAGCTAGGTGATACAAGTTATTGGCATTGTTCCTTATAAATGTCAAAACCATATAAGTAATGTTGATTTAAGGTCCAAACAAGAAATACATTGCTGGAACTGTAAGGTTGGTGTAATGATAAAAGATAGTAAGGATAGAAATTCACATGCAGAACTTGTTAAGAAAGACTGAATTTTGAAAAGCAGTTGCTTTTTGCATCACTACTATGCCATTATGTTTTTTCAGTTTCAGTACACTATTGCACATTACTGATGAAATGTGGAAGATGGAATTTCAAAATGAAAGCATATCTGCAAGGCCGGTATATATGGCAGTGCCTGTTTTGAAACTGTCCTTTTCAACTACTTCCTGCATTTTCCGCAAATCACCACAGTTAAGATACTGGTGACAGAATGTTAACTCACAGAAAGTTTTGAAAGATATCCAGGATCATAAACCACTATTCTGATCAGTCTTGCATTTTAAGAATAAGATCACATAAAACTGATGAGAAAAAATACAACATAATGTTTGTATACTGGAAGTTCTGTGAGGGCCGGTTCCCTTCTGAAGTAGAACACTAATATCAGTATCAATTTGTCCGGTTTCACCCAGCTTATGTCCAACCACATGAGACTCTCCAAACATTCAGATAAAGGAAAAATAATAGACTGGATCCTGTTTAACAACCCCCAACTCTATCACAACTCCACTTTACTTCCTGATGCCCTGAGTGACTACCTACTCATCTGTATTCAGAGATCCTCACCCCAACAACAAAAATCACATTGTTACAAATTCTGCCACAAACTCAAAAACTTCAACCCTTCCACTTTCAATGACAGTCTTTCTGCCATTAACTGGTCTATCTGGCTTTCTCTTCCTCTTGAAGATGGTGTACTTGCATTTAACCGGATCTTCCTAAACATGCCAAACATGTGTAGTTCAGAGAAACTACTTTGTGAAACTTGTACACCAAAAATTAACATAGTCTATCTTCTTTATAAATCGTTTATAACAAAAATCTGGAACAACCTCCCCTCAGACTTTCTAAATATCACACAAGCAAACAGCTTTAAAATAGAACTAAAACTCCACCTCCAGAAAAACTGGATCAGTCCCTATCAGAATCCTACCTGACCACTCTCAGACTGCACAAAACATACTCAATCTCAACAATTCTTGACTGCAAATTGTATACACCTCCTTGTTATTTTTTTCAAATCATATGTTATTCTACTTAAATGACATCTCTGTATAGGTTAACAAATATGCTGTACTTTATTTTTCTCTTTGGCTATCCTTGTAATCTAATTAAAACTCTAATATGTTTAATTATGTAAATGTACTACTGTTGGAGCTTTTCTCCTTGGGTCTCCACTGAAAATGCGCTTATGCTCAGTTGGACCAACACAGTTAACAAATGTAAAATAAATGAATAAATAAAATAAATATGCATTGCTTGTATTATGTGTACCCTGCTGTATTTCTCTTCTCCCTTATGAGTGTATTCTGCTTTTTCTACTGAACATTCTTGTGTTTTTTTCTCTACTCCCTCTGTGCTTACTTTACCCCTTGCTAACTGCCTGATTTATTGATTGTTCCTATCCTGACACATACCCTTGGCTCTTTCCACTCCATTCACCCTACAGGCTCAGTCCGCTCCCCTACCCTACCCACAATTCCCACCCACAACCATGGTTCCCACACTTATATTTCTAAACCACACCCCTCTTCTCCACCTCCTCTTATTACTTGTTCTCCCTCTCTCTGCCAATTAAACCACACCTTCTCTACCTTTAGCTAATCAAGCATCTCTCCACCTAGGTAATTGAACCTTTTTTATAATGTTAGATATGTCACAGCGGTGGTGGTGCTGAGGTAGCATTGTCGCCTCACAGTAAGACGTTGTCCTCTTAGATTCTCAGCTAGAGCATCTTCTGTGTGGAGACATGCATGAACAGGCATACCTTCATTGAAGGTTGTGTGTCAGGGCCAGCAACTCAGCATGTAAAAATCTACTGCCAATCATTAGTGGACCGGAGTTCCACTGTGGTGACCCCTAACTGGGAAAAGCTGAAAAACACAACAACAAGATGTGTCACAGCACCACTCCTACCTCCCTCTTAATACCAGTGATCTAATATTCACAATGCCAACACATACTATCACAATACAGTTCAAGCTGTTAGTTATTGCCACACTTTTACCTTGCCTAACCACAGCCTACCTCTTAACCTCCATTGAACACCCTCAATATCTTAATATTCACTTTCCTCCTAAACATGCTACATTAACTCTCATCTCCTACAATCACATAAATATAACCTCACTGCCAAGCACATTCTAGCAAGATACCATAGACTGACCCACATCAAGTATAATAATTTAAAAACCTGGAAAACTCTAAAGCTAAATTGCCATTTTTACAATCCTAGGTATAGACCCAAAAGCAACTCCTTACAAGATATTGACATCCACCCAAATCCAGGACCAGCCAGTACATCAACATCTCACCATCTTAACCCTACTCCCTTTATCTCATCTACCCCTACTACACTCACTAACTCACTATACATTGCACAACTCAATATACGTAGCGTTACTAACAAAATTGCACACCTCCATGCTCTATTGGATATGCAGTCTTTTGACATACTTTGCCTAACAGAGACATGGCTAAAACCCTATACTCTAGATACTGGAAGTCACCCCACCTGGATACAACATTATAAGGGCTGACCGCAAAAATAGGAAAGGTGAGGGGAGTAGCTATCCTTTTCAAAAATAGCCTACAAGTTACCTCCTTAGACTATACATCACCCCCGGAAAGCAACGCAGAAATCCTTGCTTTCAAACGTCAGCTAAATT
This sequence comes from Protopterus annectens, assembly GCF_019279795.1. Taxonomy (NCBI): domain Eukaryota; kingdom Metazoa; phylum Chordata; order Ceratodontiformes; family Protopteridae; genus Protopterus; species Protopterus annectens. The sequence continues at coordinate 567,696,479 of NC_056750.1, read as the reverse complement.
CTAGTAAATCCATATACATCATCTGTATCTACTTACCTCCTGGTAATAATATCAGTATACACAAGGATATCCTTAGCTCTCTGTGCCCATACTTCCCACAAGAAACTATTATCCTAGGAGATTTCAATATCGACTGGAAGTGTATCAATGCTGAACATCCCACTTCCCATATTAACCTGCATGGCTTCTCACAAATCATTTCCTCCCCAACCAGAATTAATAAACTAAACAAAAAGGAAACTACCTTAGATTGGATTCTCATAAATAAACACCACCATACTTATACTGTAGGAATTTTCCCAGACAATATCAGTGACCATTCGTTAACCTACCTTATCAAACAAAAGACCAATATTCCCCTTACAGCCACATATAGGACAATAAGGTCCAATAAGGACTTCAACCCTGAACTATTCCAAAATGAACTTAGGGCATGCAATTGGTCCTCCTTAAAAAGCCTCTCAATAGAAGAGGCTGTTAAATACTTTAACACAAAATTCTTAGCCATCCTAGACCAGCATGCTCCAAAACATACTATAAGAATTAGGGCTAAACCAGCCCCCTGGCTCTCTAAAGACACCAGACAAAAAATGCTACTCAGAAACAAAGCTTGGACCAGGTGGAGAACTACCAAAGGTACTTTAGATCGCCTAAATTTTAGACAAATGAGAAATGAAACAAAAAAGATATTCTCTCAGATAAAAAAACAGTTTTACAACAAAATGCAACAAAAACACCAGAGTAGCCCACAAAGGTTTTGGACAAGCATCAATAGTCAACGGGAAAACCCAAAGCAAGCTGCTAATGACTTTAATACCTTCTTTACAGAAGCTATACAATCTCTTGCAAACCAACTTTCCCCTGACAGGTCAACCCTTCCTACTTCCTTTACTAGCTCTCTCCCCACATTTCAAATACAACCTATCCCAATACACTTCATCTGTAAACTCATCCACAAACTAAAACCTTGCACTCCATCAGCCGACCAGCTACCTGCAGAATACCTGCAGAAAGCAGCTAGAGCTGTTGCCTAGCCAATATCCATCATAAACAGAACCATAAATGAGGGAACAATTCCAGCAATCTGGAAAATCTCTCACATTATCCCCATACACAAAGGAGGGAACTCTAATGAACATTCCAACTTTTGTCCTATAGCTCTACTAACCCCCTTGGCAAAAATAATGGAAAAATGCATTCAGAAACAACTACTCAACCATCTAATTCAAAATAACTTGCTTGCTGAATGCCAACATGGCTTTAGGTCATTCCATAGTACCACAACCACCCTCCTGTCCTTCTCTAACTCCATTAACAAAAGCAGAAATAATAATATTCTTACATCTGCTCTCTTTATTGACCTGTCAAAAGCTTTTGACATGGTTAACCACACACTGCTAATAAATATTCTCAAATCTCTTTCTCTTGATTCACAGGCCATAAAATGGTTCAATTCCTACCTCAGCAATAGGCAGCAAGCAGTTCTCTGGGAGAATCACCTATCCTTCCACCTGCCTGTTACTCTAGGCGTACCTCAGGGCTCCATTCTAGGCCATCTCCTTTTCCAAATCTTCATCAATGATTTATACTTAGCTATTCCACATGCTACTTGTATACAATCCAGACGACTCAACAATAATTTGCTCAGCCAGTTCCTCATCTGAACTGCAATCAAAAACTCAATCAATATTTAGTACAGTTGAAACATGGTTTCTTCAACATTGCCTCCTATTGAATCCTAAAAAACAAAGCTACTATTTACTCCTACCCGTAAGTGCACCCAAATTAATTTCTCAATTACATCTAGAAATGGAACACTCGTATCTCCTGATATAACAACCAAACTCCTATGAGTAACTATTGACAACCACCTCTGCTTTGATACTCATATAAACAATACAGTAAAAACTGTCAACAAAAAAGTGGGCTCCCTCTACAGGATTAAACCATTCCTTACTCCAATAGCCAGATCTACTATCACCCTCTCCCACCTAATCTCTACACTTCTTTATGCCTCTCCTATCTATACTAACCTGTCTAAACATAATCTCCTGAAACTAGCTAAATCCTACAATAACATTGCCAGATTTGCCACTGGACAACCCATCAGAACCCATCACTGTTAGAATCTATTGCAGCTAGGTTGGTTGGACCTTCAGAATCAGCTAATTTTTAACCAACTTACAGTTGCCCATAAGACCCTTTACCAGCCTCATAAGACTTCAATACTATCTTCCCTGATCAGTCCCTACAAAAATCTGAACACCTTACACTCTTTTAATAAACTATAAGTTTGTACAACCAAATCCAACAACATGGAAGGGGACTCTCTCTTCTCAAATACAGTTTGGAAAAACTGGAATCTACTTCCTAGTGATCTTACATCACTTTCCTCCCTATCAATGTTCAGACAGAAACTTAAAATATACCTCAGAAAACACTGGCTATGTCCTAGTTGTAACCCCGACTAACCTTTACTTGTTTGTTACATTTTTTCATTCTCTCTCTTCTTAGACCATGTTATTTACTTCTGCTGAAATGATAAATGCAAGCTAAGTAATCAGCTATAAATTACTTTGGAAGAGCATTAACCAGATGATATTTCCTACTCTAGATTGGAATAGGAAATTAACTCTTTTGTCATATGTTTTTAATTTGTACTTTGTCATATTGAAAAGAACTGTAACAATGTGCTAAAAGTTATCCTTTGTAACTGTCAAATGATTTTTTTTAATAATTTAGTTTTATTTTGGAGCTTATCTCCCTGGGCCTCTACTGAAAATGGACATATATCCAGTTGGACTAGTCCGGTCAACAAATGTAAAATAAAAATAAAATAAAATAAATAAAACAAAAATTTCACATGGGGACCATTCTAGAAATGCCACACTACCTTGATTCAACGTAATGGCAAAGTGATAGGTTGCCTTTCTATGGTTTTGACTTGTTCTGTTGCCACAGTAGTAGCCCATTAGTTATAATGATAATGATACACTTATTCAAAGGAGACACTCAAGGTCTTTTGCTGTGCAGTTTCTTTTATTTGTATGTGTACATATTTGTTTATTTTTGGAATTTTGGTAAACTGTACAATCCTGGAACTACTAGCAGTGCATTGTGCTAGCACAAAGTTCCAGGAATGTACAGCATACCGAAATTACAAAAATAAATAAATAAATAAATAAATAAATAAATAAATAAATAAGAACTTTTAATGTTGATAAGTGTGTAAGCGCCTTAATGATATGAGTATTTTTGACTAAATGTTCATTAAAAAAGTTGACAGGAGTCACAGCACTATGAAAACTATTTCTCCTGAGGTGCCAGTGCTCAGGTGGTTTTGTATGCTTTTGTTACAAAGTTGCTCAATGTTGATAACATCTAGAAAGTGCAACTACTGCAGTGTTTGCATGAAGTGCATTATAGGAGCTGTAATGACCCAAATAAGTCATACCAAGATGTCTCACTTGCAGGTAATGCAAGTTATTTGGTCATCTTATGTGGTTTTGGTATATGTGAGACATCAGTTGTTTAAGGCAATACATGGAATGTTTGTATACAGAATGCTTGGATAATAGTAAAGAGCTCAGCATCAACCAACATCACCCCCCCCCCGCTTTTTTACCATTCTGCTTTTCTGCACATGTGCCTGAATAACTGTAATCTGACCTTTGCTGCAACTGGAGCTACTTTGACTTCTGCTCTTAGGTCCTAATTTCGTGTCTGTCCACAATGGTCATCCTTCCACCTATCTCAGGCACTTCATCTCCGTCACTTCTAGCGTCCTTAAGTGTTCTGCCTTTGCTGCCCAGGTTTCCATGCCATACAGTAGTACTGGCTGCACCACTGTTTTATACACCTTACTTTTCAGCTTCTTTGGCATTCTTCTGCCATGTACTATACCTGGCACCCTGTGCTAGTTGGCTGCTGCCGCACCGATTCTAATTTTGACCTCCTCATTCAAACTTCCCTTCTCCTCAACCACCCCTCCCAGATACTTGAAGCTGTTAACCTGCTCCACTATTTTCCCTTCTGTCTCAATTGTCAGTTTCTTCTGATTTCCCCATTTGTTGGCATATCAACTGTCTTATCTGCACTCAATTTAATCCCATGTGCCTACAGTTTTGCATTCTATGCCTGCATCCTTTGCTTGGAGTCTTCTATAATGCTGTATTATCTACATACAGCTACTCTATTGATCTGTCCCCTCTGACCTATTTGTTAATGCAGTCCATCACCAGTATAAACAGCAGTGGGCTCAGAGTTGAACCCTGATATACACCCACTCCCACTGGGAATCTTTCTGCGAGACTGAACCCTGTTAGTAATTGAGTCATTGGGTCCTTGTACATAGCTTGCACTAATTCTATCAATGTTTCTGGAACTTCAAACCACTGCAGGACTGCCCAAATCAGCTTTCTTGGCATCTTTTCACATGCTTTCTCTAACTACTCCTTCCATCTGCCTTTGATGTCCTGTGGACTGGTGATCAGGTTGTTGCTGGTATCCCCTACGAAGGGTGTCTGACTATCTTCTTTGTCCTTCTTTGCCTGGCAACCTGATTTAGTTACGTTGTGCTATCAACTGAATTATTTTCCAGAAGTTGGTAGAGTGCCTATGATGCCTTGTTCTTTGCTACTGCCACTCCTTTCTTAGCGTCTGTGTTAGCCAATCAGTATTCCTTTGTATCCTGGTTTTTCTTTTCTGCCCCCCACTTTTTACTGCACTCCTTTCTTTTGATGACTTCCTGGCCTTCTGCATTCCTCCACCAGGTTTCTGTTCTGTAGTCCTCACACATGCTGTTTTGAGGAACTGACAGTCTTCCTCTTCACCTCTACCTATTTCATCTTCTTCTTGAAGTGCTAATAGTAAAGAAGCATGAGACTGATTTCATTTCGATTCCTCCTCCTCATGGAATACAGTATAATGGTAAGATAGAACATGCAGACATATCAATAAACTCTCAAAGGGCAAACAAATGTAAGATATGCATGGCAGCTCTACCTGTCTCTATATTTGACACAGTACAGTTAAAAAAAGCAAACACATATCTCATAAGCATCACACATATTCATCATTGTTAGGAAAGCTTGATGAGGTAATGGGAGACCCTAGAATAAGGACCGGACTGTATGGAAACCTTTAAAGCTCAATGCTGTGTGATCTCTAAATTTCCAAGTTTGAATTACAAATGGCATTTGAATAGCAATGTCATAAAATAATGACAACTGTGCAAAGCAAGCTCAAATACAACCAGCATTGCAGTTACATATACAAATTGACACAGTTATGGGGTTCTGGAATTTGTTTTCAGTTCCCAGAAATGCTATGTGAGATTTACAATGATTGTGGCCCATGTGCGGAAAAGCAAAACACAATCTAGTGAAGAAGATGATTTGGGGCAGACAGGAGGAAACAAGGGTGTCCAGCAAAGTAGTGCATGAATTGCGAGAGAGAAGCACATATGTTGTAAACTTGAAATAATACTAAATAATATGTGGATCAGAAATCATCAGTCAGGGTCTAAATGGCACTGCTCCAGACATACATGCCCTAGAATTCAATAACAAATACCCTGGAATGGAAGATGAACTTGCAAGATGAGCTACAACATGTAAGGAAGGGGTGATTAAGAGACACAGTGTGATCATGCTAGGTCACAAAATATCATAGCCAGCATACTGTACAAATTACTGTATAATGAAATGTAAATGAGTGTTTATAAAAACAAGGGCCACAATAATAGAAAGGAATATAAACAATAAGGCAGCATACGTCAAACACTGCTATGAGGCACAGTTGTTTGAGTTCGTGTTTATAGTTAAATCCTGGAGTTATGATGGAGAGACAGTGAAAACATGTTGAGGGTAGCCATTGTTCAGCAGATATGCATACACTGGAGAATGTTTTCACAGCTGATAGCCACAGAGGTGCATTGTGCCACGTCATGCATCTGTACCTAACATTCCATGCAATTCGTGACACAAAAATAGTGGACCACTAGCATGTGAAGAGTGACACCATGTAGAAGCTGCTTGACATATGCCACCCTCATGGGAAACATGAAATCCCTATTCCTGTGGACACCAAGGCATGTGCACCTTTTAGAATATTGGCTACAGCAAGCTTCCAATGACCAATCAATGACATGTGGGTGTATCCAAGGTTTCTATCCCAAGATACTCCAGCAGTTCCCCAATACTGTGCTTCATCATGTGGAGGATCATATGTAGTTTCCACACACAACAGAAGAGAAGCAAAGCAACTCCAAGTGAGCATTTTATTACATAGTTTATTTCTGTGAGATAATAGGAGTCCTTAATTACACCCATTGCAATAAAGACCCCAGCTGGGGAACAGGGACAAGGAATTCCCCTCCATAACTGCTAGGTGGTCTGCAGTGCAAAGGCTTCAATGTACAATGTCTCACTGAACTGCCCAGGAGAGCTCATTATTCCCACATCAGTCATATGTGCATCTTTTTAACAGCAACTATGTGTGGGGTGAATTTCCATATAACCATCTTATTGGCAACGAGGATATGCTCTGGAGCTAAGGCTCTTGATTCCAATAAGAAACCCATAGACTATGGCAGAGAATGCAACCAACACACTCCTGCTATAAGCCTGAATCACTGTCAAATACTTACTCAGATTGTTGCAGGGCTACTTCTGCTAAGTGTCCCCAGTGGTCCCCAGCAGTATGATCTCAAAACATGCAGTAAATATAGGCAGTGTATACAATACGGCTTTACTAGAAAGGCTCAACCAGACTCTGCTACACTGCTGTGAGGGAAAGGTTAGTTTGCTTTTTATTTGTTGTATTACTTTATTGCCTTTTTCTATTTTGAATACTGTGATTTGTTTTATTTACCTTGTGTTTTACTTGTATTCTGCTTTTAAATGCATATTAAAACTTGAAAAGAGACCACAGCTCTGTCTCTTGTGAGTCAGGCAGAAAATATTTTCCTCACCCTCCCACCCAGTTACTGTAGTGTTCTTAAACACCACTGTCTTTCTAGTTGCCTTCCCATTATGTTAATTTGACCATATATCTCATTTCCTCTCTGTCTGTACTAGCTTGTGTGAGTAAGCACAAAATTATCATTCTGTGAAATCACTCCCCTTCAACTATTTAAATTTATTGGCCATCCTACTGTATTCCATAGTATCAGAATACAAAAGTGACCACCCCCTTTCAATCTATCTTGCCATTTTAAAAATAGTGACTGTCCACTAAAACTTAATTTTTTAGACAGGTAAAACTTAAGTTACCTAGTTTCACATCTAACTCCTCAAGTGCACACTGCAGTGTTTAGGATAAACCATTTTTTCATCTTACCTTTAAGCATCCCTGTGACTAGCACTTGCTTTAAAACCTGCTGGAAAGCACTAGGAAGTCTTAAACTGATAGAAGCACACAACTCTCCTTGTCATTAAGGAGAAATTAATCGTAGGCACTAAACAGCCTATAATTGCAAAGTACCTTGCTAAGGTAAGGGAAAACAGCTCTTTTACTTTACAAAAAAAAAAGCACCAAACCAGGCATGTCCAAGGGTCAGCTTCTGGTGATTTCTCCTGTCCACCTGGTGAATCTGGGCATACTACGACAATGCAGCAATTGCCTCATACACAAACAACCCTCTCCTCCTACCGCCCAACACTACAACCTGTGAGAGATGCACTTACATAGCCAAACTGGAAGCAAAGCTCTCTCCACCCAAGATTGTGTTAGATAGTCAAGAGGCGAAGGTTAACACCCACACCACACCTCAAGCAACACATAGCCCTTCAAAACCCACACCACCAATGCCCACACATAGCAACACTAAACCCACATATGTGGAGGCCCTTAACATTAATCTGCCCAAGCAACAAGGACCTCCGAAGCTGAAATGCAAACAAACACCAATCACAGCCAAAGTGTCACATAGCTCACAACACCAGTGTGCCACCCAACAACAGCCCCTAAGGCAAGACAACATACCCAACACTTTAGTCATAGGTGACTCTATAGTCAGGCACACTGATGTCCCACTCACCAGGCTGAACAAGGAAAAAATTACAGTTAGCTGCCTGTCGCGTGCCAGGATCCGCCACATAACGCATGCACTGAAGTCACTCCACAAGAAGTAAAAATATGACTCTGTCATTGTCCATGTTGGAGTGAATAATTTGAGACATACCTCCATGGACTACATGAAAAGAGACATGGAAGAGCTCTTGGATCATGTGGCCCAGGCAGGTATGACCCTAGCCCTGAGTAGCATCCTGCCTTCGCCCAGAATGATACCACAGTATAAGGACAAAATGATTGACTTCAACAATTGGCTAAGCTTCTGGTGTCATTCAAAGGGGATCCAGTATCTGTATGCCTGGGACGACATGATCAACAGACCACAATGCTTTGCCAGGGATGTTCTGCACCTGTTGCCCGTGGGATTCAGGTTACTGGCTAAGGCTCTTGCCACCCATATAGTGCCTTTTTTAGGCAAAGTTCAAAGGACAAAACCACTACCGTAACAGGTACAAGCATGCAAAATCTGAAGGTAAGGCTACTCAATACAAGAAGGCTAAACCTCAAAATGCACTCTCTCGAGGCACTCCTAAAACTGGAGAACATCAATACCTGTGTAGTAACTGGTTCAAGGCTCCAGAGAGCACCCCTGCAATATCAGACTACAACTCTTACCACACTTTTCGGCCACCAAACCAGGACCGAAACACTAAAGGTGGAGTAGTGTCCATATTCACCAAGGATATTCACAACATCAGGCTAGATGCCCAACACAATGCATCTGAAATTCTCCAGGTGCAACTAACACTAGGCAAGACTGCAATCCAAATTGTAGCTTGCTACAGATCCCCCACCATGCACCAAGATTCTCACTACACCTTTCTAAATATACTGGAAAATATTAAGATACAACCAAACACCCTAATACTGGGCAATTTCAACTACCCTGCCATTAACTGGGAAAATTACTCATGTACCAACACCTTTGCCCAATGGTTCCAATGCCCTGGATCAACTAATTCTTAGTCCTACCAGGGGCTCCAATGTCCTAGACCTGGTCATTACCAACATGGGAAATCGATGCTCCACACCTATGGTCACCCCCACGTTGGTCTGGTTTGACCATAAGCTAATCACAAATGACATCCACATCCCACCCCAAGTAAGGAAACCTCCATAAAAAACTTCTCCAAAGCCAACTTCATGACACCCATGCAGACGGGAACTGAAAGTTCAACTGCTGAATCCTACACTAAGGCACTGTATGAGCACATCCACTCATGCATGAATCGTGCCATCCCCAATAGAACCAAGACACTTTCCTCCAAATAAAGGAAGCCAATCTGGTGGTCCCCTGCCATGAACAAACTTTACAACAAAAGGAAGAAACTGTTGCAGAAAAGAGGACAATCCCAGGATGCAAAAAACTCCCTTACCAGCCACAGTAAGAAGCTGAGATCCCTCAAAAAATCCTCCAAAGCTAGTTACAAAAATAAAATTGCTAAAGATTCCAAAGACAACCACAACAGATTCCAAAGACATAGCTATGTCAAGAATCTAAATGGCAATGCTCAGATCTGCTCTGAGATACAACAGAATGGCATTAAATATATTGATCCCAAGGATATTGCCAATATCCTGGCAGATTGATTCAGTGCAAACTTCACCCCCCTCTCACCCCCTAAAGGGCCCATCTCAATACTGAAAGATTGCCAAATTCCAGTAATAACGGCCACACAGGCAAAAAATGCACTCTCCAAAGCTAAGAATACAGCATCCATGGGACCAGACGACATCCCAGACTGTGTACTACATGAACTACAAAATGAACTGGCACCTCACCTAAGTGTCATGTTTAATCATAGCCTCACCTCAGGTTTCGTGCCCACTGAGTGGCGCACAGCTACAGTTATCCTACTCCACAAGCAGGGATCCACCTTGAATCCTGGGAACTACGGCACCATCAGTCTGACAAGACTGATCTGCAAGGCCATGGAACGTATTATCATGGAACTTCTAAACAAAGACATTGGCAACCTTCAAACACTGGACCTCATGCAGTTTGGGTTCGTGATGGGCCGATCTTGTCTCCTGAACCTGATTGACTTCTTCAAATCAGTCTCCAGAGCTGTGGACAAGGGTAAGGTGGTCCACACAGCTTATCTGAACCTTACCAAGGCCTTTGACACCATCCCCCACTCTGGAATCATAGATAAACTTACTAAGCTGGGCATTAATCCCTATGTCACTCGATGGGCTGCCAACTGGCTTACAGGCCAACACTAAGGGACTCTGGCTAACAAAGTTCGCAGATGACTGCAAACTGGGAGCCATTATTGAATCCCCAAATGATGTGGATATTCTACAAAAGGGCCTTACAGAAATAGATGCTTGGTGCCAGAGCCAAGAAATGTATAGTTATCCCCTTTGGGAGAAAACATTTAACTGTGAATTACCACATAGGTGGCAGTACACTAAACACCAAAAGTGTGATAAGAGACTAGGGACACAGGTGGACAGTGGTCTCACCTTCGATAACCACATCTCCACAACAGTCAGGAAATCCTTCTATGTGATGCACTTCATTACTAAGGGCTTTTCATCCAGAAAAAAGGAGGTCATTGTCCCACTGTACTCATCCCTCATTAAACCCATTATAGAATACAACACCCCATTTGGTATGTACCTCTCAAGTCATCTGCAACAACTGGAAAGACCACAGAAATACCTCACTAAAAGAATCATAGGCCTAAAGCAGATGCCCTATGCTGACCATCTAAAAAAACTCCACCTATACTCTGCCGCATATCGTCTACTCAGAGGCAATCTCTGCTTAACATACAAACCCAGAGCTGTTGGACATGATACACTTAAAGAAATCCCAATCCCTCAGAGACACACACTCAAGGGATCTAAACCTTGTCATCACAATGAACAAAACATGCTGGAGGGATATGTTCCTGACCCAGAGACTCCCCAGACTCTGGTATAGACTGCCCATACATGTCAAGCAGAACGCCTCTTTGGCCCTTTTCAAAAGGAACCTTTATGATTGGATGGGAGATAGGAAATTCACCCCGGGGATCACATCAGTTGCCCTGCTAGACAGGTGTCCAGGAAAGTAAATACTGTGGGAAGAAATAGCCAAGGAATTGTTATGGCTAGGCTTGTATAGGCCCTAGGACCGATAGCTTAGTACCAACCTATGAACCTATATTTCACAATAAATGCTTATTACTATTCAAAAAATATTGCACTAACCAGCATCCCCATTGTAAATCAAGCATATACCAACAGAAAAATGTCTGGCCGCTAAAGTACGATGAATGGCCAAACTTTCTATTGGCAAATGCTGAAGGACAGATCAAAATACAAGAAAAATCAGGTACAGTCTGCAAAAAAATAAACAGAAACCTACATGATTTTCCTTATATTTTTGTGTTTCAACATAACTGTATATGGATATTATATATATATATATATATATATATATATATATATATATATATATATATATATATATATAATGTATAGATAGCTATAGATTATAGATATACAGATATATCCATCTATCTAGCTCTCTCTGTCACTCTATATATATATATATATATATATATATATATATATATATATATATAGATAGATATATATATTCATATATAAAACATATGATTTACCCTTGCTATTTTACTCTAGGTCATGGTTGACAGGCACATGAACTAGCCAATGATGGTTAACAAAAGATTACTTCTATTCTTATTGTTCAAGCCCCAACACTTCCATTCCAAAAAGATAGCACAGCAAATGTTGCAATCCTACTACTGACTCTTATTTCCAGTCTTCAAGCACTATTATTTTGCTTTAATTAATCACATACGTATTTAGTATGAGATTTCATTGAAATATTTACATTACATTAGCCCAGTCATGCAGGTACATCTGGTAAGGCCTAATTATGCTTCAGTTTGATGAGTCACAGCATGTTGTTCCTTCTTTACAGTTGTGAAGCCCTACACGAGCACATGAAGCAGTAGGCAATAAGCTGTTACCTTTCTGCCTCAGGACCCCCCCCCCACAAATGACACATACAGAGCACTAGTAGTAACTATTGGGTTTAAGCAGGGGAACTGAGGGTTTGCAATGAAAAACTTCTGTGGTACAAGTGGAGATGTACAGCTACTGTTGGATGGAAAGTACAGTGGAAGCATTAGGTTGTGAAATTGAACAATCTTCAGTTTTTCTCATTTTGACTGCTTAACTGAATCATTCCATGCTTTTTCATAAAGCATTTAACATTTTCCATATACAATGTCCTGGTGTGTCCTGGTCCTGGTGTGATGAACGCTACTGACCACAGTTATAGCATAAATCTGCCTTGTATAGGAAAGAGGTTTGGGGGGTTCTTGCCTAACCACATTAATACATTATTCACAATGATATATTCCCTGAATTACAAGGCCTGATTCAGACATGCTTTTGTCTTTAAAAAAAAGTATGAGGTCATCAACAAAAGTCGAAGTATTATGCATAATACTAGCAGATTTGAATTTCACAATCATGTGCATTTTATTTTAATGCCTATGTGCCATGAATACTTAATGCTAATGATAGTTATGTACTTGCATGAATATTCCATAAAAGAACATGCAACCTGAAACAAATGAAATTTAGAATATTGTTTCCTTCATTATGGTTTCCGTGACCGCATATTGCATTACTGATTAAGCGTAAGTAATAGAATACTCATGCACAGGATGTTCTGCAAATCATACATCCTCTCCAATCTCATTCATTTTGAATTAGCAGTGGTCACAAAATGCTTATGTTTCCAAGACTGCATGCTGTATTCCATGGTGAAACATGATACTTACTGGCTTGTGGAAAGTGCTATCAGGAATAATTCCCCAAAAATGATACTTGATAAAATATCACCCAACTCAAGACCAGTTAATTTGCTTTCATAACAGCTTTTTTGTCTTTTGGAACTATAAACTGAGCTTCATGAGCACAAACAACTGTGTAAATCCAGTGTACCATTTGTTTAATTATGTTGCTGCTAATGTTGCTGTTGTCCTAGCCTTCTTAAACCAGCAGAAATTAACAGCCATTCATTCCTTAATTTTTCTGATTACCCATATAAAAACAATGCATAATCATAGGCAGACCAGAACCTGTCCCAGCACTCATTGAGTACAAGACAAAGAAATTAATTCTGAGCAGAAGGCCAGTCTATCTCAGAATGCACACAAGTACTCACTCACACATGTCATACACAGTTATGAGCAATTTGACAGAACACCAAATTAGCTGCACCATACTCTGGTTGCCAACCACATCCTCATATAATTTGTACATTCGTAAGAAACAAAAGAAGAAAGGCCCTCCCCCCTGACAAAGTACTAACTGCAAAAACGTTATATGTTCTTCATATTCATCACTGCTGCAGTAGCCTCAGTCATATGAGTTATATCCTGATAAGGACAGAACAACAAACCAGCTTGCAAAGCTTCAGGGCAACTTCCATGGGTCCAAACTGTCAAGTTGCTCAAGCTGAGCTGACTAAAAGGCAAGTTTTGGTGTGCAGCCCTTCAGAGTTTTTACTGCCACTGAAGAGTGTTCTCCTCACAGACTTTTAAGGATCAACTGTCAGCTTGTGCTTTCCTTGGCTGGATAGATAAGTTCCTCTTGGGGAAATAACTTATATTTAACTGATGTTTTATTGCTTTTCCTCTTCAGGAAAGTTATTTTAAAGCTAGGACAGCTGTGTTTTAAAGGAATGTCTTGAGACTGTAACATATTTTTAAACACTGTTACTGTCAGTTTAAAAGTAGCGTTATTAAACTGATAAACTATTTTCTATGGAGGAATTGTGTTTATTTTAAGTGATGTTTGAAAGTACTTTTTACTATGTTTTTTCCTGTAAAAAAAGTAACTTTTGTGGACTGGTAGTTTTACTGGATTTGTTGCTTGCTTTCCAGAGGACATAGGGCACCATTTTCAGTTTGACCATGGAACAAATTTGTCAATCCCACGGTCAGTCCTCTTCCAGATACAGAAAGAAAAAGTTAAGTAAACATGCTTTGTCACCACAGCAGGCTTGTAATTTGCCTCAGCCACAGGTGGATGACTCTGCTGTGGCCATTTGTTGCACCTCAGATCACTCATCTTTTGCCCAGGATTCTTCTGGTGTAATACCTACAGCCACTATGGACCAGGGGTTAGCCACATTCTCTGCAGCTGTTGGCCTCCTCTCAGTGGGCAAGGGAGAGCCACTATTGTCAATCCTAGGGGAGGGAACAGGGAAGGTTTCCCTGCTGTGTCAGAATGCTGTGCCTATCCCTGAGGAAGAAGTATCTGCCATTAGTACCACAGTTGTCCCCATTTTTACTGTCAAAAAACAAAAAAACAAGCATGTATCTACTCCTCCTCAAATTTTTTGTATAGAAGTACTTTACTGAGACTCCTCAGGGTTTGAATCAGTTCACTGATCCTTCTTGAACAGTAGTTTGCAGTAAAAGAAAAAGGGATGGCCTCTTTCCTGAAAGGATTCTCAAGTTTCTGAATCCGAACAGGAAGAGAGAGTAGTTTTACATTTCCAGTTCTTTGTGACTGTTTTTTACTATAGCTAAAATGGATCAAAGGGAGGCACCTGCACCCTAGGAATGGAATCCAGAACTAGGACTTTAAATAAGATCAAGGAGTTAGAAATGATACAATTATCTGTCCACAAAGCTTGGGCAAAATTTCTAAAATCAACCAAAAAAGGAGTTATTTTACAATTCAACATCATATGAAAACAGTCTGCGTTAGACACTTCATTACACATCCAACAATTAATTTTTCCATAGTTATATATTAAAGCCACTTCATGTGGCTAGTTCTAAGGGAAGTTTTGAAGAGCAGACTTTATGGTGCCAGGAATAGTTTAACCCTAGCTAAGCGGCGATGCATAAAGTGTATTTTTTTTTAATATAACAGTAGCAAATGAGCAAACTAATTTAAACAAATTAAACAATAAAAAGCTAAAAACTGAGCTCCATTTCAGCAGTCTTTGATCAGACAAGTTCTAACTCCACATTCCTGCCACAAGGGTGCAGGGGAACCTTCTCCCAAAAAAGATGGTCTGGATTAGTTCTAAAGTTATACAAACAAAGCTAGATTCAGCAGGTCTGAATTTAGTCTATGCTACAGCAAACAAGGCGTACCAATTTCAGAATGAAACAGTTCACATAAGCAGGCACAATAAACCTTTAACCAGAAACTCCCAGCTCAGAAGGGAAGAATCTACCCTCTCCTCCCACAAGAGTGCAGACCACACTGGCCTGAAGCCTAAGTGCTTAAACCAGAACTAATACACTTTTAGAATAACAGACACTAAGCCTTCAATCAGCAACTCCCAACTTAGAAGGATGTAAGTTACCTGTCCTGCCACAACAGTGCAGACCACAAACTTTCTTAATGTAAAACAACTGGTCTGAAGCCTAAGTGCTTCAACCAAAGGCTTAGAATAACAGTTATAATTTAATCAGGCTACTAACAAGCAGTAATAAATGCAGCAGACCACCTCAGGCTTTGTGGCCACTGAATGGTGCACAACAACGGTTATCCCACTCCACAAAGGGGGAGCCACCATGAACCCCACAAACTACTGCCCCATTAGCCTAACGAGCCTGGTCTGCAAGGCTATGGAATGTATCATCATGGAACTTAAAGACATTGGTAATCTCCAAACTCTGGACCCCACTCAGTTCGGGTTTGTAAAAGGCAGATCATGTCTCCTAAACCTGACAGACTTCTTTGAAGCAGTCACCAAAGCCGTAGACGAGGGTAAGGTGGTTCACACAGCCTATCTAGATCTCTCCAAGGCTTTTGACACCATCCTCCACTCTGGAATTATAGATAAACTCACTAAACTATGTATAAATCGCTATATCACAAGATGGGTTGCCAAATGACTCACTGACAGAACCCGCACTGTGAAAGTAGCAGACTCCAAATCCGACTTCAGACCACTGACAAGTGGAGTACCACAGGGTTCAGTCCTGGGTGCTCTCATGTTTGGTATCTATTTTTCTGAAGTACAGGCTAACACAGAAGGTCTATGGCAAACGAAGTTTGCAGATGACTGCAAACTAGGAGCCATATTCAAAACTCCTAATAATGTGGATAGCCTAAAAAAGGGCCTCACTGAGACAGATGCTTGGTGTCAAAGCCATGGCCTCAAGCTCAATGCCAAAAAGTGCATTGTCATCCCCTTTGGTAAACACTCTGTACCCATGAGCTACCACATAGATGGCAGTCTACTTAACATCAAAAGTATGATAAGAGACCTTGGGACACAGGTGGACAGTAGTCTCTCCTTTGATAATCACATTGCCACAGTAGTCAGGAAATCCTTCTATGTGGCACACCTCATCACAAAAGGTTTCTCATCCAGGAAAAAAAAGGTTATTGTTCCCCCCTACTCATCACTCATTAGACCCATTATACAGTACAATGCCCCTTTTGGTATGTGCCTCTCAAGACATCTACAACAACTGGAAATGCCACAAAAACACCTCACAAAGAGGATTACCGGCCTCAAACAGATGCCCTACACAGACCATCTCAAAAAACTCCATTACTCCATCGCATATCACATACTCATAGGTGATCTCTGCCTAACATACAAAGCTATGTCAAACCCAGAGCTGCTGGGCATGCTTCATTTAAAGAAATCCCAATCCTCCGAGCTACATGCTCTTAGGGATCTAAACCTTATCACCACAATAAACAGAACATGCTGAGAGGGATAGATTCCTGTCCCAGAGACTTCCCATACTCTGGAACAAACTACCTATCTATATCAAACAAATCTCCTCATTATCACTCTTCAGGAAAAATCTTGATGATTGGATGGGAAATAGGAAATTCACCCCGGGGATCACCTCTGTGGCTCTGCTCGACAGGGATACAAGAAAATAATTTTCTTGGGTGGCAAAAGCCAGGGTACCTTTTTGGCTAGGCTTATATAGGCCCTATGGCCAATAGCCTAGTACCTACCTATGAACCTATGTGGTGTTAAAAACAGGTCTGTGAAGAAATCTCATATATATATATATTTTCCAATAAAGAGAAGTAGATGTTCCTGCAGATTTAAAAATTAAGCATTTATCTTTATCAGAAAATGCATTCTTATTAATCTTAGTTTAGTAAGTCCAATATAATGAATCTGTGAAACCAAACTCTTCTAATATGCCAAGACATCACCTCCTTATCCCACTCTTTTTTTTTCTTACATATGTACCAATGTTTAATTCTTCCATATAGATAAGCTTATAAAGAATCTCGGAGAATTACTTCTGAACACACCTCCCAACTGTACCAAATTCCTCAGTATGTACTGTTTTTGTGGTTCAAATAATAGGGTGCCAAGATTTCCCGAGTGACCACTTTAAATCCTGATTTTTTTTTATTTTCATGTACATGCTGACATTACTGTGTATTGCAGCATATCCTGCAGCATCGTTAATGTGCAAGGGCTCACCTAGTTGATTAGAAGAAAGGGCTATCAGGAGAAAATGAAATTATTTTGATTAACTGGTTTATGAGGAGGCTCAGTGGTAGTTACTGCTTAGAAGACCCAATATGTTATTTTTGCTGAACTGTAGTTATAGATATGTCAGCAATTACAACTATATTTTTTATCTCTTTTTACTCGTAAGATTAGCCCAGAACATCGCTCAGTATTCTCTCCACTAGAATGCGTAATTATGTACATTCATCACGCACAAAACCATAGCTATATTGTCCACCCACATACTTTATTGATGCATTAGCTCTCAACCTTTTATCTCTTAACAGTGGAACGCTACCTCTAAATGTGGAACAATTGGAATGGCTGCGACTAGAAAGGTCATAACATGGCGACATTTTTTGGGGTTACTACAGTTCAACATAACCAAAATAGTTATACTGATGGATTAATATGTTTCTTTGCCATTCAGTATTATTTTCTGAGGATATTTATTTTTATTCTTTTAACACAGAGTGTGCCAAAACCTTTCAGCATGGGACAGAGTGGCACACAGAATTTGCAAGACTAAAAATAATTTTCCCCATTAGGTGCAGTTGATCAGTAAGCTCATGAGACCAGCCTGACTTTCCTTTCCTACACAAATTGTGAAGTGGTTTCATTCACTCTCCGTGCCGCAAGATGGAGGCTATAAGCATTCAGTCACTATTCTGGGGAAGGTAAAGTTAAATAATAATTAATGGCACAATACAGCGGTGACTCAGTGCAGGCAACCAGTCAAAATGGAGAAGAGGACAACTGAAGGTGTTGTCACACTCGCAGTGTGCACAACACACACATTTATTTTATTTTAAACTTTAAGATTCATAGGTAGGTACTAAGCTATCAGCCCAAGGGCCTACGTAAGCCTAGCCAACAAGGTTCCCTGGCTTATGCCACCCAAGAAAGTTATTTTCCTGTGCCAGTGTTGAGCAGAGACACAGAAGTGATCCCCAGGGTGTATTTCCTATTTCCCATCCACTCATCAAGATTTTTCTTTAAAGTGCTAATGAGAAGCTTTGTTTGATATAGATAGGTAGTTTGTTCCAGAGTATGGGAATTCTCTGGGACAGGAATCTATCCCTCCAGCATGTCCTGTTTATTGTGGTGACAAGGTTTAGGCCCCTAGAGCATGTAGCTCGGAGGGATTAGGATTTCTTTAGGTGTAGCATATCCAACAACTCTGGGTTTGACAAAGCTTTATATGTTAGGCAGAGATCACCTCGGAGTAGGCGATATGCTACAGAGTAAATCTGGAGTTTTTTTGAGGTGGTCAGTATAGGGCATTTGTTTGAGGCCAGTAATCCTCTTTGTGAGGTACTTCTGTGGCCTTTCCAGCTGCTGCAAATGTCTTGTGAGGTACATTCCAAAAGGGGCATTGTACTCTATAATGGGTCTAATGAGTGATGAGTAGAGGGGAACAATAACCTCTTTTTTCCTGGATGAGAACCCTTTTATGATGAGGTGTGCCACGTAGAAGGACTTCCTGACTACTGTGGCGATGTGACTATCAAAGGAGAGACTACTGTCCACCTGGATCCCAGGGTCTCATCACACATTTGGTGTTAAGTAGATTGCTGCCTATGTGGTAGTTCATGGGTACAGAGTTTTTACCAAAGGGGATGACACTGCACTTTTTGGCACTGAGCTTGAGGCCATGGCTCTGACACCAGGCATATGTCTCAGCGAGGCCTTGCGGTAGGATGTCCACATCATTTGGGGACTTGACTATAGTTACAAGGTACAGCAAAATTATGAATGGCCCCTTTAAATTACAGTTTGTTGTAACGTGACCCTTATGACCCTGCAGCATAATGATGTGATCACATTATAATTGTGGCCACCCGCGAGTCCGTGATTGCGTCTGATTTCTTTCTTTCTTTATTTATACTTTCTGTGCAAAGTTCAGGTGAGCAGAGGGAGTAGTAAGTGCTCTATAGAAAAAAAAAACAGCAATACCATGAATATGGTGCATTTTGCTGTAGAACAAGGATGTTTGTAGTTTAGGAGCTGTGTAATTTGTTGTGGGTGGTTTAGATTCTGTTTTGCTGGTTCTCTGAGCTGTATTTGGTGAGTTATACTTTAATTGAATATGCTGACTGCATGCCTCTGTTGTTCAGATGAGGTGTTTCTGTTTTTAATATGGATATTACGTGACTGTGAGCTACAATGTAAGAAAAGAATAGTATGAGTCACGCTGTCACGGGCAGCGTCAAGACAATATGTAGAATGTGCACGGGCATTGAGGTGGGAAGCTACCCCTTCTGGGGCAATCAGTTACTAATTCTACTTTCAGATTAATAATCTGCATCTTGCTTTTTTATGAATTAGTAATACAGTTAAACGAAAATCCTGTATTTGTGTCTGTTTTACTATACTTGGCTCCCAAGTTTCCAGGAAGATGTTATTAATTATTAGGCATTACCCAGTTTGTATTACTGAGGATAATAACGCACAACGTTGTTAAATTATTTTTCAAGCTTTTTGCTTGTCGGAACTGTTTTATCTAAGAGTTTGGTTGGGGAATGTTGCAAATCTTGAAACTTTTCTTTCAGTCAAATGCACAAGGTGGGACATTTTTTGTGGAAACCTGAGATTTTGCAGGACAGACTGTATTTGCTGCTAGTGCAAATGATTAAATATCACTTTTTTGCCAGAATAAAAGGTAATGGTTGTTTTGAGTTGCTTATGTTGTTCCATGTAAAGCGGAGGTGTTTTGGATATAAAGTAATTGCTTTATGCAACTATTAAGGGAAACTTGTGAAATAGTTTTTTCTCATAAAATCTTGGGTTATTTGTCATTTTTATTTATGTATTTATTTTCTGTGGGACACAGTTGGCAAAATAGAGATTAATCTTGCATCTTAAAAATGGGTAATAGTGAGGAGTACAGGTCAGAGTACCTCGCTGACCCTCTTCAAGCACAACCTTAATGGCTGGATGGGAAACCACAAATTTGTCCCAGGTGTTCCACCTGTGTCCCTCATTGACATGGTGACAGGTGTTAACTGAGGTTTCTTTTTTTGGGATAAACTCTTGGCTAGGCTTGTAAGGGCCCTGGTACCATTAGCCTACTAACCTCTTATGATCCTATGAGCACAACCTTAATGACTGGATGGGAAACCACAAATTTGTCCCAGGAGGTCCACCTGTGTCCCTCATTAACAGGGTGACAGGTGTTGACTGAGGTTTCTTTTTTTGGGATAAACTCTTGGCTAGGCTTGTAAGGGCCCCGGGAGCATTAGCCTAGTAACCTCTTATGATCTTATGACTGTACAGAAATTTAAGAAATGTATCTGCAGGTCTGCGTGAGGAGCCAGTAGCATGACTACAGTTTTCAAAGTTGGAAGAGTTATTTTCTGGTGCAGTTCTGTGGTGGATGGTGACTGTGAAACAGAGTGAGGCTGGATAATTATACCGTTGTTATATATATTTCTCATGTTGCAAAAGTGCATGACACAGTTATCTTTTTGCTGATTTCCGAGTGTAATCACGATGCTCCGTGTAATACATGTATTTGATTTACAGCCTCTTACTCTTATTTTTAGTTTCTTTCAGTTAAGGCTCCTGGTTATGCAGTATGCAGTTAAGCATCTCCTTACCCCAATGGCCACTTTCTGTGAACTGGTAAACATTAAAACTGAGTAATGTAGGGTTAATTTAGAAAAGTTACATTATTGTGTACTGATTTTTTTTTGTGTTGACTTCTTAAATTGGGATAGCTGTGGTTCAGACATAGACAAGATGCAGTGATCATTTACCAACTTTTCTTTTATATTACACATATTCGATTTTGTTTTAGTCAGGTTTGTTATCATTATTATAGGCACTCTTGCTTTTCTGATTTTGCTACCAGTATAGATGAAGTCTTGTCTTGGTATTTTGAATGCATACAAAACAAAATTAAGTATGGAAAGGGAGGGTGGCATGCTGTGATTGTTATCTAAATAAACATCACAGTTTCATTTACTAGAAAGAACAACATTTTCTCTACACATTATGATCTTATTTCATATGGTTGAACACAGACAGTAAGGTACACATTGTATGCTGGTAGCAGGATCAAGTCATGATTTGGATGCTACATAGAGGATATTGATGACAATAAAACCTTTAAAGTGTTAGAGAATGATTTTACTTTTCATCTTATGGTTAGTTGGTCAAGTTAATGGCACCAGGCGTGTGCCCTGCTTTCAGGGGAGTCCATAGTTGGTTGATCCCTTAGTCCAGTGCATGCATTGTCAGAGGAATCCATAGGTGGTCTATCCCATAGTCTGGTGCATGCGTGTATTGTACAAACAAACATAGAATCCTGATCTTCCTCAAGACCTATGCAATTTAAACAGCATTTAAGGGAATGCTTCACCAAGTAAGGGAATTGCTGCTAACAAGTAGCGTGTGCTGTCTCATTACTGCCAAGGTTTGTGCAGGGAATTTAATTTGCATCTTTGGCTTCATTACTGCCAAGGGTGTGCGTGTGTGTGTGTGTGTGTGTGTGTGTGTGTGTGTGTGTGTGTGTGCTGTTTCATTACTGCTGGGTGTGTTTGTGTGCTGTTTCATTACTGCTGTGTGTGTGTGTGATTTTCATAGAATGTCTGGGATGTTTGGTCTATTCCTCTTAAAAGTTGTGGTTTTCTGACAAATCAGTGAGAACTGAATTCACTAAATAATGATAGCCATTAAGTTTCAGTCTTTCTATTTTACAGAAAATGCATGGTAACACATTTTCTTTTAGCAACTTTCTAAGATTATACAAGCAGTGTTTAAAATGTGTCCCTGGTTTTGCCCCCCCCCCACCCCAATACATTTTGACTTTTTCCAGATTTCTTGTGCTGTATAGTTCTTCAGGGAGAGAGAGAAGTTTAGTGCTGCTTATGCCAAGTTGTTTGAGTTGTTAGAAGCACAACAGGTAAAATACTTGCTTTTGATGCAGAAGGCTGTGGGTTCTACTCCCACAGTATGTAGATATATTGCTGATTCTGTACCGTGTTGTACTTTTAAAGGGGCTGGATGCTGAAGTCCTGATAATATCCTCTTTGGTGGAGATACCTAGTAACTATGAACCTGCTATCAGTTTGCCATCCATTTCCTATTGCAATATTACTAGCTTATCATTTTTAATGTTGTTGTTGTGTCTTTCGGCTTTTCCCAGTTAGGGGTCGCCACAGCGGAACTCCGGTCCGCTAATGATTGACAGTAGATTTTTACATACCGAGTTGCTGGCTCTGACGCACAACCTTCAACAAAGGTATGCCCATTCATGAATGTCTCCACACAGAAGATGCTCTAGCTGAGAATCAAACAGGACAACGTCTTACCATGAGGCGACAACGCTACCGCAGTACCACCACTGCAGTCTTATCATTTTTAATGTAACACGGGCAATTTATTTCTCAAGGGCAACAGGTACTTCATTTGTAGATGAAACAATGAAATACAAAGTTGTTTGCTAGCAGCAACCTCTTTAATGTGGAATTATTTAGATGACTTTTACTTCTACAGAGATTGTGCATATCTACTGATACTGGTGGATTGTAAAAGTTTGAGTAGACTTTTATGATGGAAATGTTCTGAATTGGCCAGTTTTGTCATTACTGGTTCATGCTCTTTGTTTCATTGCTTACTGGAAAATATTAAGAACAATAAATTTAAAATGTGCTGTAACAAGTGTGCTGTATTATACAAGGAATATAATTTAATACAATCAGGAAGTTGTATCAAAGAACACATGTATGTTTCATGTGCAAGGGACCTATGATTTGAAAACAGCCCAAAGGTAATCTTTATCCACCACTGGCCTGATGCATTTTCTTTGAATGTGGGTTTCAATGCTGTTTCAATGAATGTGAGTTTCAAGGGCAGGGAAGTTTTAATGCTAAGTCTATTTTCATTGTGAGACGGTATTGCTTTGTTTAGCAGATGTATATTAGTGTTTGTGCTATAAAATGTAAAATAAAATGTTTAAATAGAATCTAAATGATGATTGCAGAAGTAAAGCAGTATGCACCTTACAATGTTTATGGTAAATGGGGCAAAATAGCCAAGTAATGGGACATTGCAATGGCTGCAAGGGGGAGGGCTGTGTATGGGGGGTCCCATTCGACCATGATTTTGAGAGGGTCGGAAGCCTGGCACACTAAAAGACAGCCCCAGCTGGGCGGCACAAAGTTAGGTATGCCACTGATCAGTAGGCCATGGAGAATGACTTTTGGAGGTCCTAGCAAACTATAATATTCTTTTGCTATGATTAGAATATTTCCTACCATTAAATGCCCTACTTTTACCACAAATCCACATACTGCAAGTCATCAAAAACAAAATCCTAAGGTTCATCATCTTCTCCCTTCCCAGTGAACATCATTACTACACATTTCAAAAAAAATGGTTACCATTTACTACAGGTTTTGGGGTCATAGTTTAGCTGTCTATTCTTCAGTTTGTGTTTGAAAGTTGGTATCCCACAATCTCATTGGAATGGGTGGGGTCACATAATTATGTATTCAAAATTTATGTTAATCAGTGCATAGATTTGTACCTATTTTTCATGGGCCTTTGTCCAGATTTTTGATGTTTCCAGGTTGAGAGGTATGCTTCTGAAACTTTTCCATTATTACTAACTTCAGTGTATTAATATATTTCTTTTAGACACCATTCCTTAAAGTCTTTTAACTTTACTATACAAGCAGGGATTCTCCGATAGTAAATTAAATTAAATCACTTGGCTTTAGTGTTGAAGCACTGTGGTCAGATAAAGGACATGAAGTTATCAATGCATCTTCAATTTTAGTAAATAAACTACTAGACGTAAACACTTTATCAATGTTTGTCTGGGTGCCAAATCTATAAGAATAATGTGTAAAGTTAAGAGAGTTAGTTGATTTAATACCATAGGTATCTCTGAAATGTTCAGAATTAATAAAATGATTTTAAGTGTTTAGCTACTGAGGATAGCTTAGGAACCATATCAGTAGTTGTGTCTTTATTAGAAAAAAAACATTTACAATCTCCTGCAATAATCAATTCACCTTTTGTATATAAGGTTATTATATCCAAATACTTCTTAGCAACTTTAGCTCAAATTCCAGGTATCTAGTAAGAATTCACAAACGTATACTTTTTTTTGTCGATTTGTACTACTACTACTACTAAAAGCAGCATGCTATTTTTATCTGACTAGGTATTTAATATTTTAGGCAGAGGTAATGAATTGCTCCAAAGAATAAAAGCATCTCTCCTTTTGATTTAAAATGAGAGCTTGCAAGAGATGAATAATCTTTTAACATCAATCTGTCTACACCTTCAGATAACAAATGCATTTCTTATAGGAAATTTATGTGAGTTTTATGCAATTTTAAATATTTGTTTAAGCTACTTCTCTTTAATGGACTATTAAGTCCATTGATGTTTAATGAGAGACAATTATATGTTGACATTCATAAGAACATGTACATGTACTGATTTAAGATGATTTACCTTAAAATATAATAACAAAGCACTAATAATCATTTTGGACAGATATAAAAAATAAAAGAAAATTTTCAAATGTATATACAGTCAAATCTCCCATCATGGAACACAAATTCCCTGATTTGATGATATAAACATACAAATCACATGCCAACCAGCCTATCCCAATGTCATCAAGCTAAACAGTTGCTACTGCTTAATTTAAAATGATATTAATTATAACTGTTTTGAGCACGCTTAAGTCACGTTAAAAGGAAAAACAATATAAAGTATTAATTTGAGAAATATTAATATTTATGATCACAGTAATATAAAGTTTGAAATGTTAATAATAAAGAATATTATGCATTTCTGTATATATTAAAATATTCCAGAAATAATTAATTTCAAATTTCTCTATTTGATAAATACATTTTATATTGTCATTTCTTTTAATTAATCCCACTATAAATAAAATACAATAAATAGCCTAGTATTTAAGCATTTATATGGAGGAAATAAATAAAACTGACAACACCTATAAAACATTAACCTACAGACATCATAACAACAATACATATGAAGCTCACATATCATAAAACTTTTAAAACTCATATAAATAATATTGGGGAAAAAGTGAAAGTTATATAATATGGAAATATGATTAAAAGGTGCTACAATTTAAAATTACATATTTGTGTATATTGTATGTGCTTATATATGCATAATGTATTTACATGGATGTGCATAAGTATAACTGTGTGTTTGTATATTATGAGTAAGTACTTCATATGTATATTAATAATTAGAGTGAATATGTTCTATGTATCTACACATGAGAGTAAATATGCAAATAAATATAGAAATAAGTGAGTGCTTTTAAGTAAATGTTTGTATTATGAATTTATGTATGTTACTATCAATACATCTAGTACTTGGAATATACATTTAACATCTAACTTCTGTACAGGAAGCATTATTTTATGATTATATTGTAAGTATCATTGACTTATAAAAATTTGCTTATAGTACTTTTCCTTGTCATATTCTGAAATGTGCGGATCAAAATTTTATATTCAACATACCAATGGGAGAAGAAAAATGCTTGAAATTATTTAAAAGTCAGTTTAGTACAAAATAAAATTACAGCAAATAAATAAAATGCAAGCCACCAAGGGTAAATGCTCCCAAGCCAATCACAAGCAAAATTGTAGAAAGAATAAATAATAATGCTTAGGAGCAACCCAATACAGAATAAAGTCTCTGGCATCAATTAAACGATGATTAAATGGCAAAAATGATGAATGGTGAAATATTCAAAGGTGACTTGTTCTTGATAAAACCAAATATATTTGATTTAGGCACACAAAATAGGTAAGAGATTTCGCCAAGAGGCTTCCTCAGACTATTAGCAAACAAATAATCAAGCCTTTAACTGCCTTATATATAGCAACTGGTTAATTGAATAATTATAATCACTGACATCATCAGAAAGTTAAAGTCAAAAAACAGGTGATGTAAGTATATAGTGAAACATATATAGATATAACATAAAATTACATATTTCACTAACAAATGCAGAACATTTGGAACAGTTAAATCTGTTCATTAATGAAGTTTGGCAACAAACCAATTTGTCCAAGGACATCTTCAGAAGGGGGTTAGATAAATATATTAGTGAGAGTTAAGAGGGTGGGGGGGTGAAAGTGTTAAATGTGAAGGAGGGATGATTGGGAGGAAATGAGGAAAGAGTGGGGAGGGGCTTGAGGGGGTTTAAGTAAGTGCAGCTGGGTAAGGGATCACATTTTGGCGTGAACTTGCTTCATGCTGTATTATGCCCAAGATGACCAATGGGTAGTGTTGTGTGGAGGTGGGCCTTGGAAGAAATTCTGTAAGTTAGTAGAAAAGCCATCCATATGCCAAGTATCTTTTTATTTTCTCTGTGTGGCTTCAGAGTGCAATTCTGTTTAATCATTGGTAGGTTGTTGGCTCAAGGGAAGTGGGAAGGAGTGAGCCACTTTTATTAACTTGATTATTGTGACAAGGTGTGGTTGGCTGTCATTGTTGCTGCTGCTGCTGGTGACGATGATATGCTGGATACATGACTGTATGTCATGGTTAATGAATTTGTGCTGGGGTTTTTATACACACTTCATTTCATTTGAAGTACACTTTTACTGGGGAATGCTTCTGGTAGGGAGATGTGACATTTCACAGTGGACAGGTGGTATACTTATTAACTGCTTGGATTTTCACTGATGGTTCAGGTTTTGGCTGCATGTTTTTGCTTGGGTCTAGTGAACTGGGGACAGTTTCACATCATGCCTTTGCATTTTCTGGGGGAGAGCTTGGCTGTTGGTGGGCCATGTGCTCCATGATGTTGGAGTTCTGCTTTATGGACTGGGTCCATTTTCATAAGCCTGTGGTTTTCTTGCAAAATGGTGAAGTTGTTTTGAGGGTGGAGGTAATATTGGAGTTTTAGTTTCATACCTTTCAGTAGACTCATGCTGGTGTGGATCCATTGTTGTAGTAATTTCTGAGTTGGTGATTACACTCAGGAGGGCCCTCTTTCCTCATTATGGTGTTGAGGTAGTTCGCTATCCCACGCATGTTCATTAATGTCTAGCGAATGTGTGAGGGTGGCGGGGGGGTGGGCACGATTTCTGATTCCTTGCATGAGAGCGCCATTCTCATTCCTCTTGCATACAATATGGGAAAGCAAAAATAAAACAAAAAAAGAAAAAAGTAATTACTACACAAATAGGTTCATAGGTAAGTACTAGGCTATCTGCCCAAGGGCATTTATAAGCCTAGCCAGAATGTGTTCTCTTTCACCACCCCCTTAGATTAGTTCCCTGCGCCACTGTCCAGCAGAGCCACTGCAGTGATCCCCAAGGTAAATTTTCCCATCCACCTGTCAAGGTTTCTCTTGAAGAATGTTAGTGAGGGGCTCTGCCTGATGTATATTGGAATCCTGTTCCAAAGCATGGGGAGTCTCTGGGACAGGAATCTATCCCTCCTGCATGTCCTATTTATCATTGTGGTGAGGTTTATATCTCTAGAGCATATGGCTCTCCGGGATTTGTTTTTTTTTTTAGGTGGAGCATGTCCATCAATTCTGGGTTGGACATGGCCTTGTATGTCAGGCAGAGATCACCTCTGAGTAAGCAGTATGCAATCGAGTACAGCTGGAGTTTCTTGAGTCAGGCTGCATAGGGCATCTGTTTGAGGCCAGTAATCCTCTTGGTGAGGTACTTTTGTGGTCTTTCCAGCTGTTGCAGGTGTCTTGTAAGGTACATCCCAAATGGGGCATTGTATTCTATGATGGGTCTAATGAGTGATGAGTAGAGAGGCACAATAACCTCTTTTGTTCTAGATGCAAACCCTTTTGTGATTAGGTGGGCCACATAGAAGATTTTTCTAACCACCTTGGCAATATGATTATCAAAGGAGATTACTATCTACTTGGGTCCCCAGATCCCATATTACATGTACTGTATTTAGGGGACTACCACCTATGTGGTAGTTCGCGGGTACTTTATTTTTTCCAAAGGGGATGACTATGCACTTTTTGGCATTTAGCTTGAGGCCATGATTTTGACACCAGGTATCCATCTCAGTAAGACCTTTCTGGAGGGTGTCTGTATCAGCCAGAGAATCAATTATGGCCCCTAGTTTGCAGTCGTCTGTGAACTTGGTCAGCCATAGTCCTCCTATGCTTGCCTGTACCTCTGAGAAGTATATACCGAACAGGAGGGGTCCTAGGACTGAGCCCTGGGGGACGCCACTTGTAACCGGTTTAGAGTCGGACGTAGAGCCTGCAACTCTCACCATGTGGGTTCTATCCATGAGCCAGTTGGCAACCCATCTAATGATGTAGGAGTTTATATTCACGCTGGTGAGCTTGTCTATGATACTAGAATGGGGAATGGTGTCAAAAGCTTTTGCCAGGTCTAGGTAGGTTGTGTGGACCTCCTTTCCCTCGTCTAATGCCTTGGTAACTGTCTCAAAGAAGTCCACCAGGTTTAGGAGGCATGACCTCCCTTAACAAAGTGAAACTGGGTAGGGTCCAAGGTTTGGAAGTTCCCAATGTCTCTGTTAATGAGTTCCATGATGATGCGCTCCATAGCCTTGCAGACCAGGCTAGTCAGGCTTATAGGGCGATAGTTCCTGGGGTCCGTTCTGGCTCCTGAATCAAATCTTAAATAAGTGCAGAGAAAAGTATATTAAATCAGCTTGTGTCCAGTTGATATATGCAGACAAGTCTCAGTAACCAGCAACTCCGATTAAAATGATTACTAGAAATGTAACCAACACAGATTTTAATGCAAGCAGAATCCCCCAGGCTAACACTAACACAGGAATTTCAAAGCAGTCTAACAACTTTCAATGAACCCAGATGGCTACACTTTTTCACACTTTAGGCAGCTAACTGCAGATAGACAGAGACAGTGGAAATCTGGAAATCTGTGCAGTCCTAATGCAGCTTCAGTTTAGCAGAGGTATACAGATTTGCTTGTGCTCGGATGCACTGAACTTGACGTTTACATGAAGCGGACTTGCTTGGATTCACCTTTTGGATACTGTTCATGGTTTTCTGTGTCAGCATCAGGTACACTAAAAATTGGTCATAACTGACAACACTTGCAGTTCTAAGGCAGGCTCTATAATTCAGTGCAAGAAACTATTCACTTCACTTATAACTTCATTAAGTTACATTTTGGGGACACCATCTTTTGATGAAGGAGTGGAGCAATGACTTTCAAAGCACAGGGTAGTGTGCAATGTTCGGAGATGTGAACTGGTGACTTGAATTGCTCAGCTCCTAGTGCATTGTGCCTGCAAGTGGCTGTTGTACCCTAGACAATGAGACAGAAAGTTCTTTATATAGTCTCTGGTTTCGTTTTGCTTTTTGATGTGTATTTCCAGTGAAAATAGTAAGATGGATTCTAAAGATTTCTTTGTGCTGGTGTGCACTTCAGAATCAGGTGCAAAAGTCTAACACAGTTTGGGACAGAGATCCAAAGCAGGAGTGGTATCTCTTGACTGTCTGGGTTTTTTTCATGGATGCCTCCTATTGGTCTGTTCCTCATAACATTTACTTTTGGTTTTGTTCAGATTTTGTACTAGGAGACTGTTTTGTTAATGATCAAGGTTAATATTAGAAGTAGCCATGGTTCAGGCATACACAGTTGGTGCCAACAACATTTGGGTAAGTCATATTTCATGGTATAAGTTTGCCACATGGGGGATATCTTTTACTGAAAGCATGCTTGCCCAGGCTCCTGCCTTCTGTACATAACACCAACAGTAAATCAAGCATGCTGGCACTCCATGAATGTTTATCACCATCCTCAGCATAAGCCAGTAACAGTCTCCCTTGGGAAGATGGTTAGAACAACATCCATTACTCTAACATTCTCTTTTCCCCGAAACACAGCATTTCTTCTGATACTTTCTTTTAAAGAACAGAATAAGTTGGGAAGGGAAAGAGTGAATGAAAGCTTCCCTGGTGGTGCAAAAGGGGAATAGCAGTTTTCCTGATCGGGAGGGTAGCATTTCAATTTATAGACAGGCACACTGGGAACACACCTGTTTCCATTTGGTGAGAGAAGGACACATCTTAATTTTATTCCATACATCTGTGCTTTTCTGGTAAATTAGTGGAAATCAATAAAGACTAAGGTTAGAAATATTGATAGACATTTCAGTTTCAGACTTTACACCCTTCAGAAATTTTATGCTAATGCAAAACTTGTGCCATCAATTTGCTAAGTCTGTAGGAATATTAGAATTTCCCCTAATTTTGTGCTTCTGTTCCAAGTTGTTTAGTTTAGGACTAGATTGGGTGTTGGACCTGGTGTACAGGGTGTGGTATTTGGTGGTGTTTACTACCTTAAACCCTGATGGAGAATCAGGTGCGGGGAACTTTTATTGTCATTCTTGGGGTGTACTACTACCTTGTCATCATCTGTTTCACTTTTCATTCACATCTCAAGATACCTAGGGGCAGTGTTGGGA
The DNA here is from genome assembly GCF_019279795.1 of Protopterus annectens. Lineage (NCBI taxonomy): Eukaryota > Metazoa > Chordata > Ceratodontiformes > Protopteridae > Protopterus > Protopterus annectens. The sequence continues at coordinate 567,665,443 of NC_056750.1, read as the reverse complement.
TTGTATTTTCTGTTAAGTCTTTTATTTTGTAAGTTTAAAACTAGGGGTAGTTTTCTGGATATCAGGGACTATTTGCATCTTCTGATGGCTGTGGCCCTCTGGGGTGGTTCAGTAGTGATGAAGGAGCAGGGAGTAGCCAGTTTTCTCAGATGGAGGTTGACTGGGTATCAATTTTCACAATCTTGGAGGTTCTCACAAATAATGGCTGCTTAACGTGCAAGCACTGCGGAGCACTATGGTGTGTTTGCCTCCTCAGGAATCTATTTGGTAAATACAATAACAACAATATAAATAAATGGAAATAATACAATAGGTGTTGAAGAGATAGCTCAATGAAAGGGGAGGGAGGCAGCAAGGAGGTTGAATTGTGATTGCAGGGTAGCACATGATCTCTGTGCATTCCATTTTTTCAGAAGTGGGGTAGGCCCCCGCCAATACTTAATATTATCATTAAGAAGTTATGGTTGTGTGTGCAGAGAATTTACAGTTTTCTTTCTTTCTTTTGCAGGTGGGGAAGTGTAGAGTGATTATCGGTCAGTGACCTGAAGGAAGTCGGTTCATTGGGTGATGGAGGACACTCAGTGTGTGTTCCAGTTGCTATGTGGAGCTCAAGGTGGTCACAGACTGTGGAGGTATGGAACTTGAATGGGCATAGTTTGGTGCCCTGAAAGAAGGAGACCCCGATTACTTGGAGAGTGCTGAGTGAGCAACAGTCAGTGCCCTGCTGGAAATGGATTTGAAAGGTAATTGATTCTGCGTGTGTGGATGCTCTGATTGCTGGAGGGTTGCACATGGTAGCAGGTAATTTTATTTGGTGGTCATTAAGGCATATCAAACATTTCAAGGTAGTGTAGGGGTAAGTTGAGAGGAGGTATGTTTTGGGGCAGGGTTATGCAGGGCAGGGGATTGTTTAGGTGAGTTTGGGGTTTCCACAGGTGGGGAGGAGGCCAAACAATCTCAGGATCATAGGAAGCCATGAGGTCACTGGTTCTAGGACCCTTGCAAGCTAGCCAAGTTCAGATCTTACTTCCACATGCTGCTCCTATTGTCCTTTAAGAGGGACATGGGTGGAACTGTTGGGAAATCTACACTTATGCAGCCAGTTATTTGTAGGGGGCTAAGGAGGTGTTTTGTTGAAATGGGAGTTTGTTTTGAATGTGGCACTTTCTGGGAGACAAATTTGTCCCTCAAGCAGGCTTTGTTAATGTCACATAAAAAGTTAAGGTTTGGAGTAAGCAACAAGGGTACCACTTGACATTGCTTTGGGCTGGTAGGAGGTGCTTGGTATAATTATAACTTTTATGGGTAGAGAGGGTTTGATGGAGCATTGTGAGTATGTGGGCTTTTAGGGGGCAGGTGTGGAACTGGATATTTTGTTTGTTAAGCAGAAGTCTTATGCAAGGCATTTCTTTGTGATTCCTTGCAGATGTAGGATATGTTTATTTGCTTAACAGATACAAACATATCAAAAAAAAAAAAATGTTCGAGGGGAAGCTGGGGTCAAGCAATGGATTAAGGAAGTTATTCAGCTTCTTGGGTTACTGAAGTTGCATGTCAGCCAGTTTAAGTGGGTTGCTTGGGCAGGGGTGAATAAGTGGTGTAGTTTACTATTTTGTTACCTTATGGTTAATTCACTGGGATGGCCCTTGGGGCAGATGGATAGAGTTGGTCATGGGGATTTGCATGTAGTTTACACATTTTATAGGGGTTGAGGGTCATAATTTTGGGGGATTGTTTGTAGTTTAGTGGATGATAGGATGGAGGGGAAATTGAGAATGATGAGTATTTGGAGATTCAATTTAACACTGAGTAGGTTTAGCGGGTGTTGGAGATAGGGTTCACTTCAATTGTATAAGATGGCAGTGGGATGGGTTGTGTTGCCTGTTTGTGGAGATGTATCACATTGCATTAAGGTTAAAGGCTTGCTGCAGGAGTTTGGGGCACATCTTTATATGCCAAACATATGGTAAGATGAGGCTAGCTTTCTTAGGTGTGGATTACAACGGTTGGTAGGATGAATTCTGATGGAAAGATTTAGTTATTTGACAGGCTTGGGAGCAAGGTAAGGCAGTTCAGTTGGTTGGGAGCATGTAGCTACAACTACTTCAGTTGCATGACTGACAGGGTTGAGTGAATTAATTTGGTTAATGGTCATTGGTTTGAAGGGTCGGGGTAAGCTGAGAGGGAAGATGGATGGACTTAAGACTATTGTCAAGATGGGTTTTGTTATGGGGATTGATGTTGGGATATGGAGTTCAGAGGGTTACAGTTTCTATGGCATTTATGTTATGGCTGTATTTAGTCATTCTGAAAGTGTTTTGAGGGTCAGCAAAGGCTAGGATGGTCATTATGTGCTACGCTTGTACCAGATAGTTGGAGGGATGGCAGGATTGCTTTTGAACTTTATTATATAGGGTGGCTGTTAGGATGATGATAGGCAATTGCCCTTGCATGGTTTCACATGGCATTTGGTTTAATGTTGGTGTAGCCTAGAGCAGGTAATGTTCCTGGGCTCATTATGAGGTTAACATTAGTAGTTGGAATGAGTGAGAAGTTAGTTAATATACAGAAGTTATGCAAAGATATGGTTACTATTTCAGTATTGGAAAGACATCATTGGTTTAACCGTTAGTCAAGTGGTGGCTCTCAGTGCTCATATGACAGGGCTTTTGGGGTTGCTGATAGGGATTCAGTTGGGTTTAGAGAAGATGGGTGCACCGAATGATGTTTGGCTGAACCACCCCTCCTATTTGGTATGGGTGATTAGGTTGTTGAAATTCTGGTAGGAGAGAGGGGGAACAGCCTGGTCAGGTTGGTGGGAGGAGAAGAGGGACAGACTTGCCCTTTTCTGTTCCCCCTCTGGTGTTGGATGTTCCTTTCAATGAGTTGGGGAAAGAAAGTGAGCAGTTGGAGGCTGCTTGATAAATAAATAAGCAGGTGGAGGTATGGAAGCTGCTTATTTAGTTGGAGGTGTAATTCAATAAATGGTACATGAAGGGAGTTGTTGGACGCTGCTTTATAAGTAAAGTAAGTGAGTGGAGGTATGGAAGCTGCTTACTGGGTCAGGATGAGTAAGGTCATGCTGTCCTGACTTATTTGGTAGGATGTATGATGCAATAAATGGTATATGAAGTGAGTGGTGGGACACTGCTTCATAAGTAAAGTAAGTGAGTGTAGGTATAGACCCTGCTTACTAGGTCAGGATGAGTTAGGTCATGCTGTCCTGATTAACATTACATGGATGTTTATGTTGTGATTAAAATCAGCTATACTATGTTCAGAAATATACAGGTTATCAAAGCTATGTTATGGAAGCTTAATAAAGGTTGTCAAATGTCATTCGGTGTGATATGTTTATTGAAGGGGAATGGGACAAATATTATCCAATAATTAATGAAGTAACTAAGGCAACAGATGTTGAGCAGATTGAGGTATTTTAAGCATCTTCTTCTCTAAACTGTTTCATATAGCACAGAAGATAACAGCTTATATTAAAGTGCAAGTGCCTTAATGTATATAAATGCTGTTATATGCAAATTAATATCTATAGAGAAGCCAAATAAATATGTTTCTCTCAGAGCAAGTTTATAATCACTCGATAGTTTCCAGCCAAATGTCTATATAAATCATTTTGTATAAAAACAGTTATGTGGTAACCGTATGTTATCCCATATAAGATATGCAAGCTTCTTGCATGCTTATTTTCATTTGCATTTTAGTAATTAAGTGTTCCCTGTCTTTAACCTTACAGTTTTGTTGCTTTGCACAGCTCTTCTGGGCATCACATCAGGTGTCAGATGTCACAATTGCATTTCATGGAAAGCAGTGGGACAACTGTATACTAAAGTAATACCAAAAGGTTATGGGGGTATTTAGTTTTGTAGGCAGTTGATTATACCTTGTGTAAATACATCTGTAGACTCCTTACTTATGAACGGACAATTGTGATCTGTGTAAATATGTATTTCAAGTTGAGTGTGTTTTTGCATGCAGATGTCCTTATGCATATAGAACTGCAATGTAACATCGTTTACTTAAGTAAGCTTGCTTAATCTGTATCTTACCAACTTTCAAATAACTAATAGCTCTCTATAACATTATTTTAATGCACCACCAGGGGTTATATATGGCACATGTCATTCTCTGTTACTATGCTATTAGCTTCATTCATGCTATGCATTTGTAAGTATTCTATATTCCATGAAGAGTCTTGATGCTTAACTACCTCTTTGTAGTATATCTCAGGTTTCTGTTATCTGTGGATTGCCCATGGTCTATGTGTTTGTTGTATTTTTTTATTAAATTAAACCTTTAGATGTGCCACTGTCTGTTGCAAGAAGCAGGTAAATTATTTTACTATAGCCCTTGAACAATGCAGAAGTTAGAAAATGTTAGAAATATAAGACATAGCTAGCAAAGAAGTTAATTGTTTGTACTTGCATAGATGAAAACTGGTTATGAAACAATATATTAGGTTAGTGACAATAATGGATCAGTTAAGAAAAGTAACCTTTTAAAATATCAGGACTCACAATTCCAAGTCCTTAAATGTTTAGACCGAATAATGAAAAATCCAGTCTGACAGTGTGTAAATATTTGTGGGTACAATATAACAGGTAGCATGCTACAGAACCAGAGAAACTGCAATGTTTAGACCGAATAATGAAAAATCCAGTCTGAGAGTGTGTAAATATTTGTGGGTACAATATAACAGGTAGCATGCTATAGAACCAGAGAAACTACAGAGGAAATTCCATTACTGTACTAGGTACTTCTCTGTTTATCAGAAGTATTCTGCATAGCAGTAACCATCTCATTATTATTAAAGTTATATTATTTTTTCAGCTTCTTCATGACATATTAAAACCAGTAATATTATTTTAAACAAGCATTTTCATCACTATAAATGACATATTCCTCTGTACTGTAATCTGCCACATGAGTATATTATATTTACACTGTACTTATATAAAGGATACAACTTTCACTGAACTATAATTAGGATGGCTAAAAGATCTCACTAAACAGAAGTTAGTACCGGGTATCAAAGTTTGCAGATGTCTTCTTTTTCATCTTCCCACTGCATTCTTCTTTCCTTTTCTTCTTTTAATAATTCCATTTTTAAAAGATAACGAGAAAAACAGATAATGAGAAAAACAACATATGCATGTTTTAAAATTAACTAGATTAATTTTAGGTGTTCTATTTTTGTGTTTCTGCTGCTCATTTTAACAAAAAGTTCACTCACTGTAAACGGGGGTTAAAGTTCAAAAATGCATTTCCTGCAGCACAGGCAGCTTGAACATGGAATCCAGACTGTTGTAAGTTGAGAAACAGATTGAAATATGTAAAAAAAAAGAACATTCTAAAGCAATTTAACTGACGCTAGATGGGAAAAGGGACTAAAAAGAAGCAGTTACTGTAAAAAATGGCTCATGACTGCATTTAACACTTGCGAGTAAAACAGAAAGTCATTTTTTCTACTTTTAATAAGAACAAGAACTACATTTTAATTGACTTAATACTTATATAAATAATGTACCAACACTCAGTAGCATATCTAATTATTTGAATAAGAGCCCAAGTAATGAATAAACACCATATATGGATATTCTACAAAAGGGCCTTACAGAAACAGATGCCTGGTGCCAAAGCCATGGGCTCAAGCTTAATGCCAAGAAATGTATAGTTATCCCCTTTGGAAAAAAACATGTACCCATGAATTACCACATAGGTGGCAGGACACTAAACATCGAAAGTGTGATGAGAAACTTAGGGACACAGGTGAACAGTGGTCTCACTTTCGATAACCACATCGCCACAACAGTCATGAAATCCTTCTATGTGGCACACCTCATCACTAAGGGCTTTTCATCCAGAAAAAATGAGGTCATTGTCCCACTGTACTCATCCCTCATTAGACCCATTATAGAGTATAATGCCCCATTTGGTATGTACCTCACAAGACATCTGCAACAGCTGGAAAGGCCACAGAAATACCTCACTAAAAGAATCACAGGCCTAAAGCAGATGCCATACGCTGACCATCTAAAAAAACTCCAGCTATACTCTGTGGCATATCGTCTACTCAGAGGCAATCTCTGCTTAACATACAAGGCCATGTCAAACCCTGAGCTGTTGGACATGCTCCACTTAAAGAAATCCCAGTCCCTCAGAGCCACATGCTCCAGGGATCTAAACCTTGTCATCACAATGAACAAAACATGCTGGAGGGATAGGTTCCTGACCCAAAAGACTCCCCATACTCTGGAATAGACTGCCCATACATGTCAAGCAGAGTGCCTCCTTGGCCCTCTTCAAAAGGAACCTTGATGATTGGATGGGAGATAGGAAATTCACCCCAGGGATCATGTCAGTCACCCTGCTAGACAGAGGTCCAGAGAAGTAAATATTGTGGGAAGAAATATCCAGGGAATTGTTATGGCTAGGCTTGCATAGGCCCTAGGGCCGATAGCCTAGTACCAACCTATGAACTTATGAACCACACAAGCTAAACCTATGAAAAGAAAGTGAAGTAATGTATATAAATGATTTTCATACAGCCAAAACCACTCAACGCAACACCCTCTGCACATAGATAAAGCATATCTTGTACAACCACATTCACCAGCTAGAATAACCAAAAATGAAAAACAGATTACCTGAAATTAAGTATAGAAAGTATATATAAATTAAGTGGATTGTTAAACATGTTAATATACCCCCACATACACACTACTATGTTAGAAAATAATTTTTCAGAGGATTTAAATAAAGTAATAAAGAGACTTATAAGTAATAGCAATTTTAATATATATATATATATATATATATATATATATATATATATATATATATATATATATATATATATACACTATCTCAGATACTCTCAATACATACCTAGCACCACATGCATACAACTATGTTTGCAAATAATGTTAGAGAGAGTTAAATTAAAATAATAGAGGGACATCTAAGTAATAATAATAAATATATTTTAGATACTACAGAAAAGGTATTTTGATAAAGTACAATTATTTTGTTGGTCTTACCTTGTATTTGTTGATGAACTGTACTAGATGACAAAACTGAATACCTGTGAAAAAACTATATAGGCAGAGTAGAAAATGAGAACAACATTACTTTTCTTTATTTTTTTTTTACTATTTTTGTCCTTCAAAGACCAACCATTTCTTGCTGCTTGTCTCTTTAAACTGACAACAGTCCAATCCATATTTTCTGATCAATCAAAATATTTCTTTTTGTGAGAAAAGTCCACTGCATCTAATAAAGGAATTGAAAGGTTTTTGACCTTCTGGTAAAAAAATAAAATCATAATTCTGGCTGGAAAAAATTAGTTGAGCTTTAATATTTAGCCTCTTTAAGTCTTTTATAAATGGAATACATGCTTTCCTTTGGGTCATAACAGATGCAGTATAGTCACTGTCAAACCTGATAGTGTTATTCATTTTTATCAGAGAATTAGCCCAAGCCGTCTTCAGTACCAGGTCCTTGTCTTGGCTGGGGAGAAATTTTACAATAATAGATCTGGGGCCAGAGGATTTTTCTTCAGAGAAGAAGTTGAAAGAGCTCCATGGTCTCTCTCAATAACAAAAGAGAGAGCTTATGGTAGATTTAGAATTTTAGGCATCCAGTTAGTTAAAAACTGCAACATATTGTCTCCTTCTTCCTTTTGTGGTATTTCATATATCCTAATATTATTTCTTCTAGATCTACTTTCTAGGTCTTCTAGTTTTTCCATAAACAAAGTATTTTGTTTTAACGGGGATTCTGTGTGAGTTTCACACTTGGACATTCTGCTATCCAGGTCATTTAATGTGTCGTCTGTTGCTGAGATCTGAACAGAATGTAGTTTTATAATCTCTCTAAGCATTTCTGTTTGTTTCTTCAAATTCTCTTTTATATTGTCCATTTTAATCTCAAGTTTATCAGATTTAACAGAAAGTTGCTGGATACTGCCCATTATAGACTGTAGTTCTTTTTTCACAGAGTTGTCTTGAGAGTTCATTTTTGAGTGGCTCATTCTGTCACAACAGTCAGTACAACTTCTGACAGGAAAAATATCCAAGAATAACCATAAAAACTTGATTTTCTTTCAAATAGTTGTGCAAGTTTGTTTAAAAGACTCAAAATGTTAAAGAAAATAAGCTTTTGTTAAGTTTGTATAATAAATTCCTGCCAGAAAAAAGAAAATAAAGCAGATCTAAGACTTCTTGTTGTTAGCAGTTTGCCATCTTGGCCACACCCTCTCATCCTCAGATTTCTGATTCAAACTCAGAAGACAGCTCTCTTTCTGATTCGCCCCGTGGGGAGTTCTCTTTCTCTGAAACTATTGCTAGACTGTGCCAATGTTTACAGTGGGAGAGCACTGAAGTTTCTCGGTCCCACAAACAATACTATGAGTTGATACAGAAGGATTTTCCAGATTCTACACCAATTCCTCATGCTCTGCCTGCTTTAGAAGATGTGTGTCTTACTGTCTGAAATTTTCCTGATAGTCAGCCAGCTGTCATTAAAAAGGCAGATAGGATGCACAAAGTTCCTCAGTCTTTTAAATTTGTATACACTATTCTCAAACATGACCCAGCAGCTATAGCCTTAGTTGACTCCTCTGCTGCTATGCACTAAGTTAATTCTAGTCCCATTCTTTCCTATAAGGAAGGTAACATTGTTTATAGATATGGGAAAAGGTGTATACTTCTGCAACTTTAAATTTTAGAATTTTAACACGTCAGGCTCATATATTTAAGTCTACTCTGAAATATTGTGAAAATATGAGGAATTCTTAATCTACATATTCTTCTTGTGATGAAAAATCTGCTTTAAATAATTTAGTTTCCTCTTTTGCACAGGTCACTACTTATTGTTTGCAGAGTGTGTGTGTGTGTGTGTGTGTGTGTGTGTGTGTGTGTGTGTGTGTGTGTGTGTGAGAGAGAGAGACTCCACTGATACTTATTCAAGGGTTATAGCCACTGGTATGGTTTTAAGAAGGTTTGCTTGGCTGCATTCTCAGAACATTCCAAATGATGTCATAAATTAGATTTTGAATTCTTCCTTGGATAGATATTTAGCATTTGGCCCCTCTGCTATAGAGGTGATAAAGAAGTGTGATGAAAGGAAAAAGCTAATTCAAGAAATCTCTAAAATTTTTTAGCCCTCCTTTTCTAAACTGTCCAAGTTGTTTTATTTCTCATCCATTTTCTTCAAAAAAATAGAATTACAGTCTCAAAAGAAGTCAGGTAAATGGACATTTAAAAAGTGGCAAGGAGGTTTCCAAAAAGAAGTCTCAAACTTCAGAAAAACAAAGGACACTCCCAACAGGTTTGATTGAGTATTCATGAGACCTTGTGACCCCCTCCCACCCTGGCCCTCTTTCTCTTCCAGAAAGTCTGAATCTTCATTTTTCTTTTCTGCAACAGATTGTTTCAGACAAATGGGTTCTGAAAATCATTCATCAGAGTTACAGATGGCATTGGGTGGAAATTCCTCCATTCCAAGGGGTCATTCCTCATCCTACAGATCAGACTGTTTTGCTTCCACCTGTTCTTTACCACATTAGGAGACCATTTGGAGACCAGTTCTGGATCTTTCTTTCCTAAACTTGTTTGTGGTAATGCCCTATTTTAAAATGATCACTTCACAACCTGCTGCTTCTTCCTACTCTTCTTCTTTCAAGTTTCCTGGAAAGACTAAACATAAAAGACACTCATCATCATCACATTCCTATTCATCCAGACTTCAGGTGCTTTTTAATTTTTTTGGTGTCTGGATCACTTTATCAGTTCTCTGCCTTAGGCTCTGGATTATCCATTGCATCAAGAATGCTCACAAAATGTCTACAGTTAATAGCTCACTGCAGGGTACAAGGTATTTACATTTTTCCATATTTAGATGACTTGCTTATCTTTTCATAGTCTTTTTTCAAAATGTCAGGAATCTTTCCCTCTTGGGTGAGAGATCTCTTGTTCAAACTGGGGTTCCAAGAGACCAGAAAACACACTCCAATGAAAGTCAAAATATCAAAAACACAGCTGAAAAAATCACCATGACACAGGAACCACACTGACTTCAGGAAATACTGAATCACCAATGATGTATTCTGATACCTCGGCCTTTCGCTTTCAAGGAGTAAAGTATACTAAAAAAAACCTTCCTTTTATACACCAGATACTTAATAAATCAATCAACATTCAAATTAATTAATTACTTAATTATAAAATTATGAAAACACTGCTTAGCTGGAAGGGAAATTCACATTACATATTTTTTAAATATTTTTTTAAAGAGGAAAATACAAGAATTAACAAACGTCCTAAAATAGTTATACTCCTATAGGTTGCCTGAAATAAAGCCACAATATGAATTAGCCATTACATGTTTTCAAATATACATAAGAAAAACACATTAAAACATTGTAAAGACAACATGTCTTACAAAGTAATGCTGCTATCCAGGTTCATGCCCCTGGGATGTAAAGTGTGATGATTTATAATCATTCTGCATTCTGACATGTTTAATTCCTCTTGAAATTCCCCCTATTGACTGAAGGTCGTGCTAAGACACTAAAAAATAAACCCTTCACTGGCCCATCATGTATACCAATATACCAACAAGTAATGTGTAACAATTGTTCAGTTTGTAGTAGAGTCAAGAATATTCATGGCCTTAAGATTAATGGAAAATGATATTCTGCTAGGGAATATTACAATTGCAATTCTTGTGGAGTAATTTACATCATAGGTTGTGACTGCACTAATAATTGTTGGTATATTGGGCAAACAACCAGGAAAGTGAAGATACACATTATGGAACACTTGGAGAACATTAGGAGACTGAAAATGGATAGTCCATTGGCTGCTCGTTTTATGTCTAAACATGATGAGTCAGTGAAGGGTTTATTTTTTAGTGTCTTAGCATGACTTTCATTCAATAGGGGGAATTTCAGGTGGGAATTAAACATGTTGGAATGCAGGATGATTACAAATCACACTTTACATCCCAGGGGCATGAACCTGGATAGCAACATTACTTTATAAGACATTTTGTCTTTACAATGTTTTAGTGTGTTTTTCTTATGTATATTTGAAAACATGTAATGGCTAATTCATATTGTGGCTTTACTTCAGGCAACCTGTAGGAGTATAACTATTTTAGGATGTGTGTTAAGTCTTGTATTTTTGTCTTTAAAAAATATGTGAATTTTCCTTCCAGCTAAGCAGTGTTTTTATAATTTTATAATTACGTAATTAATTAATTTGAATGTTGATTAATTTGTTAAGTATCTGGTGTATAAAAGGAGGGTTTTTTTTTAGTATAACATTTCTTGAAGGCAAAAGGCCGAGGTACCAAAATAAATCATTGGTGATTCAGTATTTCCTGAAGTCAGTGTGGTTCCTGTGTCATGGTGATTTTTTCAGCTGATTTTTTGATATTCCAAGAGACCATTCAAAGTCTTCCTTGACTCCCTTGTACAGGATTGTGGTTCTGGGAGGTCAACCAGATACCTCAGTTCAAACAGTGTTTCTTCCACAGGGAAAAAGCAGACCTTTATTTAAATTTATTTATACATTTTTCCACTCAGACCTTAATCACTGTAATGGAATACCTCAGAATTTGGAGTATCATGGCATGTATGATTCTCATGATACTCCTGGCAAGACTCCACATGAGAAAGATACAGTGGAATCTGAAATATCTTTAGTCTCAACATCAACACCCTTCATCTTTACATATCCAATTACTGGTGTTTGTCAGTAGAGATATTGCTTTGTGGAGGTAACAGATATCCTTAAATCAAGGTCTCTCCTTCTCCCTCCCTGCTCCAAAGCTGTCAGTCATGACAGGTGCTTCAGACTTTCCTTGGAGAGCAATTTCAGGAGAGATAAAAGTACAGAGTGTGTGGGACACCAAGGACAGATGCAAGCACATTAATATCAAGGAGATGCTTGCTCTTATCAAGGCACTCAATACTCTGAGCCATCTTTGGTCCCTGGGACCTTTTCAAGTGGTTACAGACAATACCAGAGTGATGTGGTACATCAGCAAACAAGGGAAAACTTGGTCATACCCCTTTTGCTAACTAGCCTTGTTAGCTTTGGATTTAGCTTCACAGCACAATCTCACTCTACAGGCTTCCTACATGTCATCAGAGCAAATCTGTGTGGTGGACGAACTGAGCAGCACCAGGGCAGACTCTTACAAATGGAAACTAGATCCAGGGGTCTTAAAAGATTTGATCCATCTTTGGGGAATTCCTCAGGTTGGCCTCTTTGCTTCCTCTCTGCACAATCAACTATAAAATTCAGTTCCAGGAGTCCATGCAAGAAGGCCTTGAAGATAGATGCTTTTTATTTTCTTTGAACAGGAGTGTCCCTGTATACCTTTCCAATAATATCCAGGGTACGTCTGAAGATTCAGAAGCAATTCACCCAAGATCCTTGTGGTGCCTCCTTTCTGGTCCAGGCAACCATGGTTCTTCCTTATTTTGCAAATGGCCACAGAATGGATCTACTTACACAAGAAAAGGGATGTTTGATACACCCCAACATCAATCATCTTCAATTGGCTGCCTGGATGATAGGGTCTTAATTCCTTTTATGCATCTTTTTTTCTGTGGAAGTGCAGCAGGTATTAATGGAGCCAAGAAAGCCTGCTTCTAGAAAATCATATATTAGCCAGTGGAAAAGGTTTTTAGTTGGTACCACCAACATAGCCAGCACTCATTCAGGGTTAGTTGTTCTCTGTTTTTACAGTATTTGTGTGATTTGCTATACTATGGTCTTTCTTTTTCCTTTAACAGGGTTCATTCTTGGCCATTTCAGAATGTCTGCACATTGATATTCCTCTTTTGAGGCAGTCACATGTCAAAATGTTCTTGAAAGGAGTTTTGCATAAAGTCCTCCAAGAAAACTGGAGGTCCCTCTTTGGGATCTTAATTTTGTGTTAGAGAAATTTAACACTTGCTCCATTTGGACCAGCTAATCTAGCTGACTTGAGGTTCTTAACATGGAATATAATTTTATTAATTGCTCTGACCTTTGCAAGAAAGGTATCTGAGTTGCAAGCTCTTATGGTGAGTCAACTCTACTTCATTTTCCACAATCCTTCTTTTATGCCTAAAGTTGTGTCTAAGTTTTTTTTTAAGTCAAACTATCCATCTCCTGGTTTCCTTTCTTGATCGTAGAAATGAGGGAGAAAGGATACTCCATATCTTGGATGTCCACAGACAACTATCTTAACATAACTAAATCTTTCAGATCATCGCATCAATTGTTCATTTCTTGTGAAAGTAAAAAAAAAAAAAAAAAAAGGGACAACCAGTGTCAAAACAGACTATTTCCAAATGGTTGTCTAAGGTTATTACCTATTGTTATACTCACAGTGACAAATCTATTCCAGCCAGGGTTAAGGCCCACAATACAAGGAGCTGGGCTTCTTCTATGGCATTTTGAAAAGGGTTCGATTCTAGAAGTATTCTACAAGCTGCTCCTTGGTCCACTGTACCTACTTTTACAAAGCGATATAAACTGGATTCCTTCTCTAGGTCTAGATCATGTTTTGCTAGGACCATTCTCAAAAGGCCTGGACCCTTCTCTTTCCATCTCTCAAATATAGATAGCTATGGTGTTCTACCCATATAGCTAAAGCTGCTACAGCAGTCAACTTGCCACAACAGTACATGTTCAAATGATCAACGCTGCAGTAGCCACTTCCTCCCTCCATCTCCCTTGTTTTTGGTGTGTTTTTTATTCCAGGGTGAGACGTTCATTTTTTGTTATTCCTAGCCTAGCCCTTTCATGGCTCAGACTCTCTCTCTGCTGACTGTAACTCTCTTAAGGGCTTTGTGCCCAAACATGTCTTTTAGTTAGCTCACTTGTGTGTGTGGAAGGCACCCTGAAGCTTTGGAAGCTGACTCGTCATTATAGCTAAAGCTACTGTAGCATTGATTTTTTTTTTTTTTAAATCTACCATTATGCTAAGTTCAACTTATACAACTGTACTTTACTAAATCTGACAAAAGGGCTTACTCTTGATGCAAAAATCTGTAAAAGAGACTGATATGTTGCCTATGATGTACTGGACTCTGCTTGTTAACAATGACATTGGAAAAGACATTCCACAATAGAAATAAGCAGTGAATAGTCACATTGCCCTAGTTATAATAAATGACAAACACAACACTATTCCAGTGAGTCTCTTGACATACTTTCTTAGAAGTAATCATGGGAAATGTTATACTGAATTATAAAGCTAATTCTAAACAGTTTGTTCAGAACACCAGTCCAAACACTCACAGTACAAGCAGTACAATATAAAAACAATTCTGAAAGAAATGCGCACTACAGAAGTCAGTGTTGTAGCCACAGTTTTACCTCCATCCTACAGTTTTTAGTGAAATGAAAATCTTCCAGTCAGTTGTCATGAATCCTTAAAATGTTTAGAAATATTCATAGCTTTTTTTGGCAGAGTGCAAATGAGAAAGGAGTTTATAATACACAATTAATTTTATGCACAGTACTATGTGCCATGGTGGGCTTCTATTTAAAAGGATTATGGGCTGGTGGTTAAAGGAAAATTTGCCAAAGTCAATTACTATTAAACCTGGGCTTAAACAGGAAATCCAAACATAAGTAAAGCCAGCAGTAAAGGTGGAAACCCACAGTTTTATTTAAATAGTAAAATCACATAACAAGGTAGAAGGAAATAAACCCAACTACCTACCCCAAACCGGTTTCATTTGTAATTGCCTTCTTCAGTGAGTAAACATGAGCAACCCAAAATACACTTTTATATATATATATATATATATATATATATATATATATATATATATATATATATATATATATATATATATATATATATATATATATATAAAACAGTTCATTGGTGCATTTATAGTTGGTCATTAAGCCCAGGTGGAAATAAAGCTTCTAACTTGATAATCCATTTACGTTCCTTAAAATTAAGTATATCGTGCCATCCTGATTTGTCCCTACATCTACCCACAATACAATCTATAACAGTAAAATAAAAAGATGCAGTATTGTGGTGCATTGAAAACTGGAATCATCATAAAGTTTTGCAGATTTTATTTGTTAGATTTTTGTTTGGTTTGATAAAGACAGCATTTGTTGATTTGAAGCTCCTCTGTGGATTTTTATTCTTGGCTTCTTTTTATGTCCCAATATCCTGTCACTGACCATCCACCCTAACCCCACAGTCTCATTTGTACCCTTCCAGCAAAATCCTACCATAAACCTTGCAACAGGTGGGCCCTTCTTCTCCAGGATAAGTATCCTTAACTGACTCTTACTTTATGAGATGTTGCCCATCTAACAGGATAAGTATCAGCAAGTAGGGAACTAACTGTGGCCATGATGGTAGGACCTTTGGGTATGAAGGGGATGGGAAATGCTAAATGAGTGTATATGTGATATCAACACATCGTCATTCCAAACATACCATACCTTTCAACCTGGAAACATCAAAAATGTGGACAAAGACCCATAAAAAGTAGGTACAACTGGCCAAAAATCAGGATGCTGATTAACATAAAATCTGCATACATAACCATGTAACCCCGCCCATTCTATTGGAGTTGTGGGATACCAACATGTAGACTGAAGTCACTAAATAATAATAAATAATGGCAGACATTTGAATTTCAGACTTCGTTTCCCACAGAAAATATTCAATAATGTAAAACCTGTTATTTTAGCAACTATCCAAGTTTACAGGAGCAATATTTAAAATCTGTCCCTATTTTTGGGGCTTTGTTCCATCATTATTTTTGGCTTTGTCCACATTTCTTGCTCTGATAGATTGAGATGTATGGTAACAAGCCAAAAATATGAGGCGAAAATGTATACATTTGAGAGGTATGGATACACAACAGGTCCACCAATTAAACAGACTTTGTGCAAAAGGGAATATTATGTGTGCTCCACACTATAGATATTGAAAAGCTTTTGCTCAAAAAGTTGAACATTAAAGAAACATTAGGATAGCAGTACCTACAGAATAAATTCATCCAATGAGAAATCTGAAAGGATTACTCTGATAAACGCCAATCACCCCTGACATGATGGGAACTCTCTATACCACTAACGTTGCTAGAGACGTTTCCTCCAGATGTCAACTAGTGACAGAAAAAACAGCCAGTTCTTCATGTGCAGCTTTTGAGTTCACTTCTTTTATGCTATACAGCCAGACATGGTGGACATTAACAAAGTTTTTTTTTTTCAAATTAGCTTTTGCAATTCTTTAAAATGAGACAGTTATACAGTGTGCACACCTAGTTGTCAATTTCACAAATGCAAACTTTTAAATCATTTATTTTGCGAGTCTCCCAGTCATACTATCTCTACTTACAGTATTTTAATTTTACATATAACCTTAGGACAACAGTTTTAAACTAGCAGTGATAACAAACTGTATAGCAATATGTCACAAATCAACGGCCCAGGTTAGGTTGTGTTGTAGTACTATGTACTGGAACATCAGAAACACAGGAAACACTAGCAATGGAACACTGTAGTTTCAAATTATTAGGCCTGACTGAAAAAAACAAGGTTGTGTTGTAGTACTATGTACTGGAACATCAGAAACACAGGAAACACTAGCAATGAAACACTGTAGTTTCAAATTATTAGGCCTGACTGAAAAAAACAATACTAACAGAATGTAAATCGAATTCTCATCATTATACAGACAATGCTCAAAGTGAAAATGAATATAAAAAATTATGAGCACGAAAGAGCTACTTCTATTTAATTCATACATAATATTCAATTTGGTAAGCTGTGCATATGCTTTCAAGTAGACACAGACATGACAGGTAATACCTAGGATTTTCAAATGTGGAAAATGAGCCCAGCATGCTTGCCACTAACTAGCACTGTTTTTATCTGAAGGCTTTTTGTTTATTAAAACACACTTCTTTTCATTAACTTCACTCTGCAAAGATGATAGTTTCTGTTTAGTCCTTCGTACAACAATTTTAACTTCATAAATCTTATTATTTATACTACAGTCCATTAATATGAAGCAAAACATTGTAAGCTACCTCTTCCAATTTTTATTCATTCAATTTAACTAACAATTCATGTAGCATGATGCATCACTCCAACTAACAAACATAAAGAGTCACAACTACCCCTTTAACAGCAACAAGACTTCCTTGTCATGTATATACCTACAAAAATTTCTCTGGGAAAACAACTGGAGGCAAGGCAGCGGACTTATGAAATGTATTAAATCATTTGTGCAACACTTGCACAGAATATGATTTGGAATAAAGCTAGCTGAAGGTTGAAATTTCAATATAATTGCTTAATATCCTCATATCTCTTATGGTCACAGCAGCCTCCCTGTTCCCCACAGCTCGGCAATGACAGCAATGCAACTACGTCTCTTGCACACAGAGCCACTGCTGTTTTCCAAGCTGTTCCTGCTACAGCCTTCCTCAGTCAGCAGTGCACAGAGGATTTTTCTTCCAACATTTATATAAATGAAAAATATACAAAATGAAATCACTTTAGTTGTAAACAATTTACATCACAGACACCATTGAAATAACTGTAGTTGTAAACATTACTAATCACTTGTAAACATTTTAGTCATTGGCAGTTAAGCATTGTATAGCTCATTCAAATACTGCCGAGAGGACTGTATGTATTTGCTACAGATTCGGATCTGGCATGTTGATGCAATGTCCTCTTTCATTAGCTGCTGCAAGTCTTAGGCAGACTTCTGGTCATAAACAACAATTTTTTTAAGATCTCTTTAAGTTACAGGCAGTCAGGGGCCAGGTACTGTCTCACAACCCTGAGGTTATTACGCATGTCCCTGCATGTTGATGACAATGTGGGATACACTGGTGATGCATGACGATGTCAGCATTATCGAAAAAATGTAAATATATTTTTAAAAATCGTGATTTGAAGAGGCCACTCAGGAATTCATGGCACCCCATTATTTTATGCTCAAAACCAGGAAATTCCAAGGAATGCGGTATGGTTGAGAGGTGTAAAACATAGCTGTTTTGGTCCCCACATTCTCCCCTGCTGCCAGACATAATGGTATCCTATTTCATAGCTCAGGAATTCTCACAGGTCTCCACTAGGATGTAAGTGGTCACTTAGTAGAAAAACCCCAATCCTCATCCCAAAACAAGAAAGCCAAAAACTCACTTATTCCCACCTTCCATGTGCAGCACCTCCAGTTCCTGAGAAAGTAATCAAACTCACATTGTCTAGACAGCATCCAAGGCTCCACCTCTTAGGGCACTGAGGGTGGGAAAATATTTTCCTTTTTGCTGATGACACAAGTTATGCAATATGACTTACTACAAAAGAAAATGAATAATGTTGAATGGGTAAGCAGAAAAAACAGAATGAATTAGAAGAGTCTTTGAGAGATTGGAAGAATATTTTATTAGGTTCTGGAAATGGATCAGACTCCTCCAAGATAAGCTATTGGTGAGAGTTACTTACAATCTGACCAGCTGCTAGAATACATGTAACAAACAGTGCACTAAATGTTGTAAGACTAGAATATGCACTTTGAAACATATGTGTTTACAAAATCTATCACTCACATCAGTTTATTAATGCTTTGATAATGACTCATCCATCTGCCAAAAATGATTGTCATTGTGCACGTTCAAATCTTTCTGACAAAAAAGTACATAAATCTCAAAGAATATTATGTCACAAGTATAACTGCCTGGTATGATAGTATCACGTGTTACCTTCTTTGTGTGGCACATCTTCCATGGCTCCATGCAATGAAGGGATGGCACTATGACTAGGATCATATGACCCAAGTTTGATAAGTGACTTCATTGCTAGAGGACCCTTGTGAGGAAGTAAGAAGCCTAGGCTTTTTTTTCGGCATGCCCAATTTGGGAGGGATTGACTTCTGCTGGCAGTCTGAGACCTAAAAACAGACAGCAGCATCTTCATAATTGTGTACAATATTGTTGTTAAAATTCAGCATATTTCAGTACAGAAGTGAGGTTGTGTGTGGTGATGCATGCTATATCAGTAGCTCAGCTCTGTTGGGGCATGCAAAAAAAATCTCCTAGCATGCAGGATATTGTATGTAACACTGGGACTGTTGTAATCTGCCAAAGGAGTGGTCCCAGCAAGGGTGAATAATGTCTGACACTAAGGAGCAAATGGAGGCATATGAACAGCCCTAGAGATCAACTGGATGCCAAACCGAGGAGGTGCAAAGGAGGCCAAAAAAAAAAAAGAAAGAAAGAAAGAAAACTCGTCCATGCAATAAATAAATATGTTTTATTTGAATATTTTAGGCAACATAAGAAATACATTAAATATTTTTCTAGCTTGATGTTTTTTTCTAAAATGATGGAACACAGTGCATTACAATCTCATGTAACAGCTTAATTGAACTCTTGGCTGCTTAGGTGTGAGCCTCACCCTACTCTTGTATGTGCTGGTGTCTATTCCTCGATCTTATTCAAATTAATTTACAAAATGAAAAGTATGTGAGGTTCAAGCAAAATATTTTAGAATGAACAGTAATGAGCATAATTAGTGCATCATGAAGGTAATGCTTGTTTGAGATGGAAAAATGAGTGTAAGATGTAGTAAATGTGGAGTATCATGATGACAAAGAGGGAAATGATGTCATATTCATAGGAAGATAAGATTAATGGGGCAGAAGGTCAAGGATTTCTGTATATTTTGAGTAAAAGGAACTACTGGTGTTGGAATTAAATGAACTTTCATACGCACTAGACCAGAAAGAATTTGGAAGGGTGCTGCTGGTGAGATATATCCACAGCAAAGTGGACACACACACACACACACACACACACACACACACACACACACACACACACACACACACACACACACACACACACACACACACACACACACACACACACACACACACACACACACACACACACACACACACTTCGGCAAAAGGAGGGGCTGATAAGCATTCTAAAAGAAAGGTAAAAAGGGGTTGGGGTGGTAACTAGCAGAAGAAAGATAGCAGGAGAATAGGATTATGAATATGATGTGATTTACCTGGTGGTACATGAAGGATGTCAGGATATGAGATAAATTTATGGATGTTAGCTAATAGTGTGGGGGATGTGGTGTTCTGGAGATAAAGTAATTTTTAGTACAGAGGTACGTTGTTCCATAGAAGACTGTGACAACACTGGTAAGGATTTAAGAGAAAAATTATGATGAGAGATCCGTAGATGCAGAGAGAAATAAAGTTTACAGACAAGTTAGGGAAGAATGACAGTGGTAAAAGTGTCAATAACCAAAATTACAGATAAAGAGTAAAGCATGTAGGGTCTATATTACAACGTCAAATTCACAGGAGTCCGAACGTTGTAATATCGAACCTAAAAATGTTAGAAATATGAAAATAGCGAAGCCACGGCACACCAATTTTCTTCCCAGGGAAAAAATCGGTGGGCCGTTTTTGGGGCTTTGCTATTTCCTCCACTGTGGTGTGATCTCGGAGTTAGTATATTTAAGTAGGGGGTGTGGGGTTGTGGGTGGCAAAGCCCCCCACACTAGTTCAAGTTTAAAGTGTAAGTGGTTTTTTTTGTACCAGAACAGGGATTTTTTATCCGTGGGAAAAAAAATCTCTGGTCTGTCTTTTCATAATTCTTGGGTTTCAAACTTTATAGTTCGATATTACATCATTCGAACTCCTGTGAGTTTGACGATGTAATATAGACCCAAGCATGTATACAGTTATCATTGGTGTGAAGCTCTGTTAGAAGGGTTGTAGTTGGGCAAAGGAAGGAGCTTAGTTTGGATGGAAACAGTGTCAGGCAGACATTTTGGTAAAAAGGGTGGACACTGCTGAAAACAGATTTGAAAAGGATAGAAAATGCCACTATTTTCTGGGAATTTATGAATACAGGAAAGGACAACATTTTACAAGAAGTAACAGAACTTAGTACCCTCTTTTTTAATGTTGGCACAATTAGTCATGTCACCAAACAAAATAATTTGTCAGAAATAATAAGTTGGGAAACTTTTAAAATATATGAGATTATTAGACACCCAAAGCATACATCTCAGCAGTAAAGGGAAACATTCTGAAGATAGGAGAAAAAAAACTGTTTCGAAGCTTGGAGCTATTTTAAACTATACTGAGGGAGGGTGGGAAGATGCTTGATTACTGTTTACATGGCAACATGGGAAGTAGTAGTATATGAGGAGATCATAATAACTGAGGTATTAGATGGAAGCATAAAAGGGAGAGCCTGACTGATGCAATGCATTGCCAATAGCATTCAGCATAACATGAACTGTTTACATGAGGTACTAATACATGGGGGCATAACATAAACTGTTTACATGCGGTACTAATACATGGGGGCATAACATAAACTGTTTACATGCGGTACTAATACATGGGGGCATAACATGAACTGTTTACATGCGGTACTAATACATGGGAGCATAACATAAACTGTTTACATGCGGTACTAATACATGGGGGCATAACATGAACTGTTTACATGCAGTACTAATACATGGGGGCATAACATGAACTGTTTACATGCGGTACTAATACATGGGGGCATAACATGAACTGTTTACATGCGGTACTAATACATGGGGCATTACATGAACTGTTTACATGCGGTACTAATACATGGGAGCATAACATGAACTGTTTACATGAGGTACTAATACATGGGGGCATAACATGAACTGTTCACATGCAGTACTAATACATGGGGGCATAACATGAACTGTTCACATGCAGTACTAATACATGGGGGCATAACATGAACTGTTTACATGTGGTACTAATACATGGGGCATTACATGAACTGTTCACATGCAGTACTAATACATGGGGGCATAACATGAACTGTTTACATGCAGTACTAATACATGGGGGCATAACATGAACTGTTTACATGCGGTACTAATACATGGGAGCATAACATGAACTGTTTACATGAGGTACTAATACATGGGGGCATAACATGAACTGTTCACATGCAGTACTAATACATGAGGGCATAACATGAACTGTTTATATGCAGTACTAATACATGGGGCATAACATGAACTGTTTACATGCAGTACTATTACATGGGGGCATAACATGAACTGTTTACATGAAGTACTAATACATGGGGGCATAACATGAACTGTTCACATGCAGTACTAACACATGGGGGCATAACATGAACTGTTTACATGCAGTACTAATACATGAGGGCATAACATGAACTGTTCACATGCGGTACTAATACATGGGGGCATAACATAAACTGTGTACATGCAGTAATAATACATGGGGGCATAGATGATGCAAACTCTTTGGGCAGAGTTTTGAGACCCTTTCAGTTTCAAATTAGGGAACATCTTGGTGACATTTGTTCTTAAAAAAAAACTTACAAACACACTGTATAAACACTCCCTAAAACATCACACTGCAGCATTTAAGTCGGGGATAGATAGAAATATTTCTAAAGAAAATGATTTATTAAATGTCAAGGAAAGGTTATGGATTGTCAACACAGAGACGTTATTACTCTCATGATTAAATGGTTCCTTTTGAAAATGTATTCTGGTAAGCTACGTATTGAGAATGTGGTGAGTTTATTGTGGTGTATCTTTCCTTCCTATTTACTGAAATGTACATTTTGTTATATTTATGTATTTGTATGTCAACATGCAAAACCTAGAGACTTTTTTATAAATGTCATAGCCCTACAGAGTTAGATTATGATGGACAAAAGGCTATTTTTTTAGCTTAGGCATGTGTACAATGGTGCCATGATGAAGCTGCCCCCAACAAAAGCAATGGTATATAAACACTCAGAACTCACATACCTGCAACAATTGCCTCATCACATCTTATGCATCACCACAAAATGTTTTTCCTGTATGTCTTTCCAACATGTGCCCATCCCTGCATTCTTCCCCCTGGATAAGGTAAAAAGGGATTGCTGTATCACTTCTCATCCCCTGCAGCTGGTTCCTCCATCTGCAGTGCTGCTTGTCAAATCAAGTCAGCTTGGTCTCAAGTTAAGGCTTTATGCTTTTGCATTTTTGATGCTGTGGTTTGCTACTGGCAAAATAGGATGCACATCCTCAAGAAAGTGCAGCACTGAGGTGAGCTGCTTCTGTGACCGTGCTATATGTTAACGAGGCATTCTGGAGGAGAAGCATATGCTAATCAGTGTTATGGTCACCCTGAAACTATCAACAGTAAGGCATTTACTTAGCCAAGTAATTCAGAGAATTGCATGGCTGCATAATTTAGCACAGCTCCTGCCTGCCCACTCATGGTAAAAAACATGGCCAAAAACCATGCTCATACATCACTGTAGAGTTAAGTGCTGTGGTATTTTGTGTTAGTGGTGTGCGAGTGTGTGTATGTGATGGGCTGATTTTATGTGTGTGTGTGTGTGTGTGTGTGTGTGTGTGTGTGTGTGTGTGTGTGTGTGTGTGTGTGTATGTGTGTGTGTGTGTGTGTGTGTGTGTGTGTGTGTGTGTGTGTGTGTGTGTGTGTGTGTGTGTGTGTGTGTGCGTGCACACACTTGGGCTCCCTTTGAAATGCTGGCATTAAAAATGCCGAGTGCCTATACCTCAAAAAAAAAGACTGAAAATGCAGCAGAAAACCAAATATCAAACACAGATCATCTCCTTTAAACTTTTTTCTCCTGCATTATTGATAATTAACAAGAATTCGGTGACAAAAAAATCAGCCTATAATGAAGTCTTTCTTCGCTGTAGCTAATGTGTTTATTAATACACTACTACTGCATCCCAAAAAAGGTCCTTTTTATTGCAGCCCTTTTAATGAATGGCAGGGTTCTTTCTTAATCCCCATGTCTGTATGCGAACCATGACTTCTACTAAACATGTTCAAAACCTTTAAAAATCATAGGACACAGCATTATTTTTGCTTTGACACTTACCTTACCTTAGGATACAGCTGCACTAAGTCGTTTGATGTATTAAGTCTTTTGGTATACAAAATGGTTATCAACAGCATTAACCAGCAGCAGTCTCATTTCTGTTCAAGTTAGACAAGTGCCTAACAGTGATAGATGACTTATCTAAATGTTTTAATGTTGTCATTTAATTTTAAACAAGCATGCACATTCTTCATAAAAATGTTAACTTAAATATAGATTTAATACATTCTAAACTATGCCTTAAAAATCTGCATGGACTGGCTGCAGAAGGATGAGGTAAAATGAAGTGTTAAGCCTATGACTGGAGACATTTTATATGCAGATACTTCACAGTATTTAAGAATTACATATTCTAGCCATGATAAGATTGTATATCAGAGCTTAGGAGTTTCAGCAAACAACTTTCCGACAGATTTTGAAACATTTTTTTTGTAATTTACCAGATAAAATAAAGGTATTTTTGAATCATAATTCCGGGTCTAACAGGTTTATGATTTCATTTTTTTTAAAAACTGCATAGATTGCAACATTGCAGTCACATGTATTTTCCAAATAGTTTCATAATGCCCAGCTAGCATTTATTTTTAGCAAGCTTTCGGGAAGCATTTTAACATATATTTCTCTTGTGTATTACAAGTGAACAATAAAAGGTAAACTGAGTAATTTCTATGGCTCCATGGCAAAGATGGATGAAGTTATTATTGTGACTCTGCCAACCCCAACCCACATTTAATTAGCTTCACAGGCAATGGTGATGGTAGTGAGTGGTGATGCCAGCCCTACCTTATCAGGGGAAAGGAAGTGGATCTGGCTTGCTGCACTGGTGTCACTTACAAAAGTGTAGTTTAATTGTCCATACCAGCCCAAATAATGCCTGTGATGCTGTGCTGTCTCATGAAAGTAGGGATGCTGTGCTGTCTCATGAAAGTAGGACCTTCATAACAGCCCAAATGATGCCTGTGATGCTGTGTTGTGTCATGAAAGCAGGGCCTTGTTTGCATGGTTGAATGCAGCAGTTGTGCAGCTCCAAAGCTGCTGAGTGAAGGAAGTTAGGGATGGGGACCATTCAAACTGCAAAACTTGTCTATTTCCTACCACCTGCCTCTTGATTAAGTAGGAGGGAATAAGGATGGTGTGTCTATTGCAATCAGGAAATGAACAGACAGTGGGGCATTCAAACTGTTTAGGGATGGGCCTAGCTCTCATCTCCAAAGCCAGTATTCCCATTGGGTGTACTACTTCTGCCTGGCTTTTATAACCTTTTTTAAAGCTTTTTTAAAAGCACTTGAAGGAAGAATAAAGAGATCAGTTGTGTGATGGTAGTGGAGCCACTGGGTCATTTGAGTGGACAAGGAGGAAGGGAGTGAAAAATACTAAACTTGAATCATTTTGAACTTCAACATAAAAAGCAGGTAGACTCACCTAGAGTCTCCTCCCTTATTGTTTGACATTTTCCTGCAAGTACGACATTTAACATATTATACAGTTAATTTATTTTACAATTTACCCATGGTTTAAGAATGCTTGAACATTTCTACAGCATGTTAATTTGTCAAAACAGAAGGCAGACTATATACCAGTCTTATGTATCTGGCAAACAATGGAGCAGCCTCTCCTGGTGTCTATATTTACATCACTGTTTTTAATTTTCTGCATGCAGTGCATCATTTTTCCAGCTATATAATGTAAAGAAAACTGTAGAACCAAATACATTTCTTTCAGCAATATGAATGCAAGATATGCTGCACTGGGAATAAAAGCTAATAGCAAACACTCAGAAGAGCAAATTATCTTAACTGTGTCTTTCTGGCTGTTGAACTGGTCCATGTGCAGGATTGTATTAAAACAGGGTTAGGAAATTTGCCCTTTGCTTGCTGTTGTGACACCTTGGAGTTGGTATATATAATTAGCAGGGAGAGTGTGTGTGTGGGGGGGCTTGCCCCACTGCAAAAAAACAATGCTTTTGTTTTTTTTTTCCTTTTCTTTTCATCAGATGTAAAATTGATGTTTTGTTCAACACTCTTTTATGCATTTGATATAACACTTGTTACATTACATGACCTTAATATATCAATTATTAATCTTTTTATTACATGGCAAGACATATTACTGTGCATCTAACATACTTACTCATTCCATAATTGGTTACAATAAAAAAATCTTTGTTGTCAGCATCTCCAGCTCTGTTTATCTCCTTCATCTTCACAGAACTAATGGTCAAACCATCATTCATGCCAGGGACATTAACCTCCAACACAACATATATAACACCTGGTGGTATGACAGATTCACAACCCATTGCATTCCCTGTCTTTAAGATAAAGTTTTGTCTACATGTAAAACAAAGTAACACCTCGTTTACCTTCAAACCTAATCTGGACAATTGTATGGGAGAATGCAAAATCAGGCCTGGGATATTTGGTAATAATCATCTTAATATGTAAATCTAATACTGTAGGGTGCTGCTGCTAGTAGCATGAACTTTTGAATGTATTATTTCACAAACAATATGCATTTTACACTAGAGTCTTCTGGACCCAAGCAGTTGCCAGACAAAGAATATCTGCAGAAATATCCATACAGCCCTTAATTCTTTAGGAAAGCTGATGTGTGCCACCACTTGTCTGCCGCAGTACAACTATTTTCTGACCTTGTCCTTTCACAGTAGTCAATTAATCTCCTCTTTATAGCTCTGATTTATCTGCTCCATTAGCCTTAATAAATCAATACTACCTATATATATATATATATATATATATATATATATATATATATACATATATCACTTTTCTCTAGCCACACACCCTGCACAGAAATGACTGTCATAAAAATAAAGGAGCTTGGTTTGTCCAAAATGTAAGAGATATTTTCTCAGATTTTACTTTATAAATTGTGCATCCTAAGACAATTATGTAATATTGTATGTATTATACCATACTGCATCCTGCAGTTCTGTCAGCAAGGTCACAAACCACAGTCAAGGACATTCTGTAACCTCAAAGTAGTCAAGAAAACAAGTTTTTATCATTCATTCAAAATGATTCCAGTAGTGGGGAAAAAATCTGAACCTCCATTTCCTTAAATATTTTAATTAATATAGATACTGGATTTCTAGTTCCAAAATTTCTTGCCAAGCTTTTTTATTTTCTGTTCACATGCCCCACTTCAGATCATACCTATCAACCTCTTAGAGCAAGAAATCTGGACAGGGTCATACATAATGGGGGACAAAGGCCCAAATATGTGGATAATTTTTAAACATTGCTCTTACAAATTTCTAAAGTTGACAGAACAACTTTTGCATTAGCACAAATTTTCTGAATTGTATAGAGTCTGAAAATAAAATGCTTGTCATTTTCTGACTTCAATTCATAATGATTTGCTAGTGATTTGTCAGAAAACCAAAATTTTATGAGGAACAGACCAAAAATGTGAGGCAAAAAATCTGGACATTCTGATAAAATCTAGACAGCTGAGAGGTATGCTTCAGATTATCCTCCATTAATGTAAAGAGGAAGCCCAAGTATAGGCTTATGCAAAAAGACTGTCTGGTCCAGCTTGAAGATGAAATCTCTAGAATCTAGATGAAGTGGCTGATAGCACCATCTGAGGATGAGAGTAAGGTGTGCAAATGAGATGATCACCGACAGTTCAACAGGATTTTTATAATATAGAGGCATTGTTCACAGTCCCACAAAGAAACAAAGATATTGCAAAAGAATAAGGAAATGAATTGGGGACAGGGGGAAATGCTATTACTGCAGGAATGAAAGTTATAGTGAAAGATAACTTGCCATTGAAGAATTTATAGGTAAGAGAATTTGAATACAAGCCTGGAGGAGGAAAAGGGGAGTAGCTATACTTTTCAGAAGGGTACTAGAAGTGATGACAGAACACATTAAAATAAGCAAGGCAGGAAAATGGATAATCTTGATGGGCAGACTAAAGAACATATGCTAGGTCTGTGGCAATACCTGTTTTATAAGAAAGTGTTTGATATGATTCAATGGAATTTCTTAGAGAACAGACAGTAGGTGATTTGGTAAGACGTTTACTGGATGGATTAAAGATCTTTGCAGAAACCCATGATTAGAAATCAGGATTAATGGAAGGTTCTTGGTGCCAGAGGCAGTAAATCAAGGTGCATGTGAAGGTTGCACTTGTGCCCTAGCTAGTTTATAATGCTAACTCATAAATTCGCTAAGGAAGTAAAGTTTCAGTTGGGGAGAAAGGGCATCAGGATTACTCCATAACCTCAGAAAAATCTATTTAGTTATGTTTGGGTTAAGGGAACTGGGCAGAAATATGCAAAGGCTCTTTTTCTTTATATCTGGAACTCTGAGAAGATACTTGAACGGTGATGGCTGTAGAATAGATTATTTCTCAAAGACTGTGAAAAATACAAGATACATTGGAAAGTTTGCAGATAAAAGTGAACACAATGTTAGGAACTGTGAACACCATCAAAACGATGACTTTCCATAAAGTCCTAAATATGGAAAAAAATTATCAGTTGACCTAGGCGACAGATATCTTCAGATGATACAAGACAAGGTTGCAAAATGGGCAGTCAAAAACAGGGGTAAAAGGTCACCTGGGAGGTAGAATGAAAAAAGGAGCAGGGACTGCCACAGTATTTAAAGCTATCAGTTTGGTTGTGTACACCTACCATAAATGTAGATGTTCGAGTGTCTTCACTGTTGCAGTCATGACTGTAGGGTTCTCCCCTGCCGGCAGGCAGTCCTCGGTTGGCCAGAATCCCAAAGTCTGGGTCTGGCGTCGGCTGTTCAACCATGCTCCCGGACGTCAGAATGCCAGGAGTACAAAGCTGACAGCCAACGCCATGTTCTCCAGTTTTTCTTGCCCCAGATGTCAGGAGTCCCAAAATGAGAAAGGTCCCATATCCTTTGCAAATACACCTCAGAAGAATGGTGAAAAAAGGAACCACACAAAAGTAAAAATAAGAGGGGACAGGAGGGAGGGAAACCCAGACTGCAACAGTGAAGACACTTGAACATCTACATTTATGGTAGGTGTACACAACTGTACTATGTTCATCGTGTTTCACTGTTGCAGTCATGACTGTAGGGTGGAATCCCAAAGCAGAATGAAAGGGAGGTGGTTATAAAGTAGAAGGGGCGGCTAAAAGGCCCTGCAAGACTGCAGAAGCAAAGCCTGCCCTAGACTTAGAGTAGAGAGGTAGATTGTAGTGCTTTGAAAAAGTATGCACTAAACTCCAAGTTGCAGTTTCCAAAATGTCTTTGGTAGGAACTCCCCTGAGGAAGGCAGCTGAAGTGGCAGCAGCTCTGGTGGAATGAGTCCGTATATTCCCTGGGATTTGCTTTCCATGGTGTGAATAACAAAATCTGATTCCATGAGCAATCCATTTAGAAATGGTCTGTTTTGAAATGGCTTTACCTTGGGAACTTGAAGCATAAGAAACAAACAATTGCTCTGATTTTCTGATGTCCTTGGTTCTGTCCAGGTAAAAACGTAGTTGTCTGTGTACATCCAAGGAATGTAAGATCCTTTCCCCTTTATTTTGAGGAGTGGGGAAAAAAGTTGGCAAGTGGATAGTTTGATTTAAAGCCACTTTGGAAACCACCTTAGGCATGAATGTAGGATTAGTCCTCAAAGACACCCTGTCTTGATGAAAAATAATATAAGGTTCCACAGCCATAAGAGCTTGCAACTCTGAAACTCTCCTGGCAGAGGTCAGGTCTAACAGAATGGCTGTTTTCCAGGATAAAAACTTGATGTCAGAAGAGGCAGTAGGCTCAAAAGGAGGAAAGGTGAGCTTTTCCAAAACATAGTTGAGATCCCAAGCAGGAATGGGAGGAGATCTAGGAGGTCTTAAGTTCTTAGCTCCTCTGAGAAACTGTCTCATGAGCTGGTGGGAAAAGATTGGAGGGTCTGTATTATAATGAGCGGAAATAGCAGAGGCATGAATCTTAATGCAGAGAAAGAGAGACTCTTATGTAAGAGATCTGTCAGGTAAAGTAAAATCAAAGGAATGTTCGGAAGAAGAGGATCAGAATCCTGAACCTGCATCCAGGAACAAAATCTTTTCCATTTTCCTGCATAAGATTTTCTAGTGCTAGGATGTCTGGCTTCTAAAATGACATCCATAACCTGCTTAGGTAGGAGAGAAGGAATCAAAGGCCCTGGATTAACCAGGCCGCCAGGCTGAGAGTGCTAACATGGGAGTGTAGAACCTGACCCTGATGTTGGGACAGAAGGGTCGGAATCTGTGGTAAGACCCAAGGGGGCTCCAGACATAGGTTTTTCAGAGTGGGGTACCAAAACTGTCGAGGCTAATTTGGGGCCAACAAGATTATCATCTTGGGCTTGTCCTGTTTGATCTTTAATAATACCCGTGGAAGAAGAGGCAGAAAGGCATATCCCGAGAGGTTTGTCCAACTGAATGATAGTGCATCCACTTTCCAAGCTTGTTCGTGGAAAGTCCTGGTGCAAAAATTCTGTAGTTGATGATTGAGATGGGATGCAAAGAGGTCTATGTGAGGACATCCCCAGACTGCTGTTATCCTCCTGAATATTTCGGTGTCCAGCATCCATTCGTGTGGATCTGAAAGGTTTCTGCTCAGACTGTCTGCCAGGAAGTTTTGCTTCCCTGGTAGAAACTGAGCTTGAAGGTCCAGATTGCAAGCTAGAGCTGTGTTCCATAGATCCATGGCTAGTCTGCAAAGGGGGTGGGAATGAGATCCCCCTTGCTTGTTTATGTACCACATAACTGTGGTGTTGTCTGTCCGTATCAGTAGTTGTCCTGGTTGTAGAAGATTCCTGAAGGCCATTAGAGCTTTCTGAATGGCTAACATTTCCTTTAAATTGATATGCAGGTGCTTCTGATCCGTTGTCCAAAGGCCCTGCAGACAGTTGCCCTGAAAATGGGCTCCCCAAGCATAATCCGAGGCGTCCGTTGTTAGAATCTGAGTGGTAGGAGGCAGACAGAAGGGTTTCCCTTTGTTTAGAGTACATGCCTTGGACCACCAAAGGAATTCCTTTTGAAGACAAGGCAGGACAGAGATCAGTATGTCTAAACTGTGGCAATGCTGAGACCATACACTTTTTAGGAACCACTGTATTTTCCTCATGTATAGTCTTGCATATGGTACGTAAAGGATGCAGGAGGCCATGTAATCCAAAGCCTGCAGGAATCTCCTTGCAGATAGCTGAGTTAAAGTTGCCAAGGTTTTGAAAGTTGAAGCCAGCAGAAACTGTTTTTCGTATGTCAGAAATGCCATCTGGAAAAATTATCTGTTGTGAGGGTGTCAAATTTGAGTTTTTTATGTTTACAGTGAACCCCAGGAACTTGAGGAGATCCTGAACAAACTGTAGATGCTGGAGTAAGACCTCCTTGCTGTCTGCCTGAATAAGACAGTCATCCAGATAAGGGTAAATTTGAATTCCCTTGAGTCTGCAGTAAGCTACTACTGGAGCCAGGCATTTGGTGAAGACCCTGGGCACAGTAGACAATCCAAAGGGCAGCGCAGAGAATTGAAAGTGCCTCGATCCGGCCTTGAACCTGAGGTATTTTCTGCGTTCCTGCCTGATGGGAATGTGTAAATATGCCTCCTTTAAATCCAAAGTTACCATCCATGCATTTTTGGACAACATTGGAAGTAGCTGCTGTAGAGTAAGCATCTTGAATTTTGGAATCTCTAGAAAGGTGTTCAAGACTGACAGATCCAGAATGGATCTCCATGAGTTTTGCTTCCTGGGGACTAGAAAGAGCCTTGAGTAAAAACCTTGTCCCATCTCTGAAAGTGGAACTAGTTCTATGGCTTTCATAGCCAAAAGAGCTTCCACCTGGTTTAAGACCTCTGTCCATTGATGTTTTGGAAGATCTGGCCATCCGCTTGGCCTTGGCAGGGGATAAAAATGGAATATGTAACCTCTTGAAACCACATCCAGAACCCACTTGTCTTGGGTTATATGAGTCCAATTTCGGTGAAAAAGAGAAAGTTTTCCTCAGAGAGGGGCTTTCAGGCAAGAAGTTCCTGCAGCCCAACAGAGGGAGTCATTGAGTCTGTTTCCTATGTGTTTGCGACCTGTCCTCTCCTCCCCTAGGGGTGGAAGCAGTCCACTGTCTTGGTCTGTAAGAGGCTTGTGTTTGAGGCCTTCCTCTGGAGCGTCTGTATCTACCTCTCTGAGGCCTGTCTGAATTAGGAAAGGACCAATTTTTTGTAGGCCAATTCCTGCTAAATCTGGGTGGCTGTACTTGTAAGAAATCTTTAACTGTTTGCATGGATTTCGCCTTGTCCTCCATCTTTTTAATCACCTCTTCAGCTTTTGATCCAAACAAAACATTATGCTGAACAGGAACATCCAATAATTTAGCTTTTACTTGTTCTGGCAAATTTTGTTCCTTTAACCATGCATGCCTTCTAATAACTGTGCCAGAGGCAGCAGCCCTACAAGAAGCTTCCAAGGCATCAAATCCGCAGTGTAAACCATGCTTCCCAACTTGTTCAGTGGCATGCAGTAAGTCATGTAATTCCTTATCATCTGCACAGGCAGAAATGGAAGTAAGCTTTTGTTTTAAAACAGACAAGAGAAATTGCTGGTACTTCAGCATATGAAACTGACAGTTCAATGCCCTAATAGGTAAAGTAGCAGAAGTGTACACTTTTTTGCCCCATCTTTCTAAAGATCTAGAATCCTTCTCAGTGGGAATGGGGTTTTTAGCAGAAGCGGCCTTAACTCCCTTAGGACCCTGAGAAATGGTTTCAGGGTCAGCAGAAGGGTTCTTGTAGAAAAACTGGTGGGAATCAGGAACCCTGTAATATCTATCAGGCTTAACAGGAGCAGGAGGAAAAGAGTCAGGGGTTAAGTTAGCCTCCGAAAAAGCATCATCCACAATATCCAAAACAGGAGGAATAGCCAGGGGTCTAAGTTGGGGAAGAAGAAGAAAATCCCTTATTCTTTTCTTAGATTTCGAATACTCCTGTCCTTCCCAGTGGAAATGTTCCCTCATTTCATGCAAAGTTTCCCCAAAAGAGAAATCCTCAGGGGGAGAAGCTGAAGGAATGGATTCCTCGGCATCAGAATCCTCATAAGGAGGGAAAGAATATTCCTGGTCAGAAGAAGAAACTGAAGAAACAGAAGCCTGATCAGAGGAATCATAATAAACTTCCTGCCTTGGCCTTTTATCTGGAGGGGGATGTGAACCCCTAATCATAGTAAGTAAATCCTCCGCCATCTTAAGTAACTGTTTCTGTGACTTGGGAGCCGGTTCAGAAGAGGCCTGTGTTGCAGTCTTTGATTTGGAAGGAGTCTTTGCCTTTGCCTTTATTAGAAGCTGAGTAGGCCTGAAAACCCCTTCGGAAGCCGGTACCTGCACAGCGGCTCCGGACCCATCCGAAGGAGCATTGTCCGAAGGTCCTGCAATAGAAATATTTAAAGGCCTAGTTGGCTCCTCGTGGGAGTCCGTTTCAGCCATTGGTTCCGAAATGGCCGACGACAGGGGCTGCAAAAGCACCTCACTGACGACGGCTGAACCTGAAGCTGGCTCTGCTTGTGCGATATCATCAGATTTGGACCTCGGAGGCCTGTTTTTGTCCTTGCGTCGTTTGTGAACTCCGGTAGCCGGAACCGTATCCGACAACATTTTGTAGTTAAAACTCCTACTGAAGTAATGAAATGCAAAATCGTACCTAAGTTTAATTGTACATTGATTGAATCTAGCACAAAACCGACAACTAGCTACGTCGTGGTCAGGGCCTAAGCAAGGAATACAGTAAGAATGAAAATCCTTATGAGGCATTTGCTTCCCACATGAAATACAATTATTAACTTTTTCTGACATCGGACTGGAGCAAGAAAAAGTTTCCCCAACGGGGTACTTAGCTTTGAGTGGAGAAGAAAGTCTTCGGACTGAAGTTTTTCAGAAAAAGTTGTCAGGAGTCAGCCGACCGGCACTTGCGAACTGCTATCACCGCACGGCAAGAAAGACTGGAGAACATGGCGTCAGCTGTCGGCTTTCTGACGTCAGGGAGCATGGTTGAACAGCCGATGCCGGACCCAGACTTTGGGATTCTGGCCGACTGAGGACTGCCTGCCGGCAGGAGAGAACCCTACAGTCATGACTGCATCAGTGAAACATGATGAACATCTTTAAACAAATAATCAGGGGTATTTAAACAAAGAAGTACAGACTGGATAATGAAAAAGGATGACTTTTAATAGTCGTTACAAGCTTTCAAAGTATCCTAAATGAAAGAAGGAACATGAATGAGCACTGTAAATGCCAGGGATAATTTTATACAGGGAACCATGTGGGAAGGAATAGATATGAGACTATCAAATTGGGTAACAGCCTTCCTTCTGATCCCTGTAGTATTAAAGGGTAGAGGAAAAAAAAAAAAATGTATCTGCTTTTACTGTATTTGTGTTTTTTCCTACTTTATTTTGCTTTTGCGTCATCTTAAAAGTACTCAATTGTATTTATTACTGCTTGGTGTAACTCATTCTAAGCCTTTTAGTTTAAGCACCTGGGCTTCAGACCAGTTTTACATGAGGAAGGTTTGTGGTCTGCACTGTAGTGGCAGAACAGGTAGCTTACATCCTTCTAAGTTGGGAACTGCTGATTGAGGGCTCAGTGTCTGTTATTCTAAAAGTGTATTAATTCTGGTTTAAGCACTTGGGCTTGAGGCCAGTTATTTTACATTAAGAGGGTTCGTGTTCTGCACTCTTGTGGGAGGAGAGGCTGGACTCTGTCCTTCTGAGCTGGGAATTTCTGGTTAAAGCTTATAGTGCCTGCATATTTGAACTGCTTCTTACTGAAATTGGTACACCTCGCTTGCTGTAGCATAGACTAGATCCAGGCCTGCTGAATCTAGCTTTGTTTGTATAACTTGAGCACTAATCCAGGCATTCTTTAAAGTATTCAATTGTATTTATTACTGCTGGTAGTAACTTGATTAAAGTGTAGCTATCATTTCTAAGTCTTTTGGATTAAGCATTTGGGCTTCAGACCAGTTGTTTTACATTAGGAAGGTTTGTGGCCTGCACTGTGGTAGCAGGACAGGTAGCTTACATCCTTCTAAGTTGGGAACTGCTGATTGAGAGCTCAGTGTCTGTTATTCTAAAAGTGTATTAGTTCTGGTTTAAGCACTTGGGCTTCAGGCCAGTTATTTTACGTTAAGAAGGATTGCAGTCTGCACTCTTGTGGGAGGAGAGGCTGGACTCTGCCCTTCTGAGCAGGGAATTTCTGGTTAGAGGCTTATAGTGCCTGCATATTCTAACTGTTTCTTACTGAAATTGGTACACCTTGTTTGCTGTAGATCCAGGCCTGCTGAATCTAGCTTTATTTGTATGCTTGTTGTTTGTTTATTTCCCTGAAACGCTAATTCCACCTAAAACATGGCCTTTTAGCACTTCTGTGGATCCCTAGTGATATCTGCATTGCTTACTGTACTTATTTCCTTGTTTCACTTGAAAGAAAGTTACTGTTTGTCGTTTTTGCATTTAAGTTACCTGTAACACATTGCATTTAAGTTACCTGGCACTTGCTCACTAAAGCAATTATATAAGTCAGCTCTAAAAAATTAAAAGCACTACACACTCACAAACTCCCCTTGAGTACCTTGTTCCCCATTGGCCCTTTTTTTCAATTATAAAGGAATTCCCAATACTATTCTAGCATGTCCAAAAGTCAGTTGTCAATCTCCTCTCCAGTCCAGCTGGTGAATCTGGGAATCTTGAGGCAATGTTACAACTGCCTCATGTACACAGACAACCTTCTCCTCCTCCCGACAAATTCCAACACATGTGAGAGATGCAACCATATAGCCAAACTGGAGGCTAAGCTCTCTCAACTCAGTACTGGCGTAACCAGTCAGGAGGAGAAGGAAACCACACTCACTACAATTCCAGTCTCACATAGACCTACCACGACAACAAACCAAACACATAAACACACAAAAACATACTTGGAGGCTTTAAATAAAAATCTGCCTAAGCAGCAGAGACCTCCAAAGCAGACACCCAAGCAACCGATACCCCAAAACAAAACATGTGCAACACATAGCTCACAAAGCCAGTGTGCCGAACAGTCACAGCCCTTAAGGCTAAACAACACACCTGATACACTTGTAATAGGTGACTCTATCGTCAGGCACACTGACGTCCTGCTCACCAGGCTGAACAAGGAGAAGGTCATGGTGAGCTGCCTGTGGGGCGCTAGGATCTGCCACATAACACAAGCACTCAGGTCACGCCAAGGCAAGTACAAATATGACTCAGTCATTGTCCATGCTGGTGTGAATGACCTGAGATGTACCTCCCTGGACTACATGAAAAGAGACATAGAGGAGCTCTCTGAATATGTAGCCCAGGCCGGTATGACCCTGACCTTGAGTAGCATCTTACCCTCACCCAGAATGATGCCACAATATGAAGACAAGATGATCAATTTCAACAATTGGCTTAAGTGTTGGTGTCATTCAAAGGGGATCCAATGCCTGTCAGCCTGGGATGACATGCTCGACAAGCCACGATGCTTTGCTAGGGACGGCTTGCACCTGTCACCCCTGGGCTTTCGGATATTGGCAAAGGCTCTTGCTACCCCCATAGTGCCTTTTTAGGCAAGGCTCAAAAGACAAACCCACCTCCATAGGTATCACAAGGGATAAGAAACTAAGAGTAATGCTACTCAACGCCAGAAGTCTAAACCTCAAGATGCACGCATTCGAAACTCTCCTTAGCATGGAGAACATCGATATCTGTGCAGTAACAGAAACCTGGTTCAAGGCTCCCGAGAGCACCCCAGCACTACCAGGTTATACCTCATACCATGCTTTTCAGCCCCAAAACTTGGACGAACCACAAAAGGAGGGGAGTATCAATATTCACAAAGATACTCACACCTCCAGGTTGGTGGCACAGCACGAAGCATCAGAGACTATCCATGTGCAACTAACTGTGGGTAAAACTGCCTTCCAGTTTATAGCCTGCTACAGACCACCCTCCCAAACACAGGAACCCCACTTGGCCTTCCTGAGAATACTGGAAAATATGAAGGTCTCTCCAAACACCATTATATTGGGCGACTTCAACTACCCAAACACAGACTGGGAGCATTACTCTAGCTCCAACACCCTAGCTCAAAGGTTCCTAGAATTTATAAACTCAAATGCTATGGAACAACTTGTTACCACTCCCACAAGAGGGGAAAACATACTGGACCTGATCATCACCAACATGGGGACACTATGCTCCAGACCAGAAGTGTATCCCTCACTGGTAAGATCAGACCATAAACTAATCTCACTGGATATTCACATCCCGACCCCAACCCTGCCCAGAAAACCACAGTGAAAAACTTCTCTAAAGCAAATTTCACACGCCTCAAAACCGAGGCAAAATCCTTCAAAGCCCCCGGGCCTGTGGAAAATATGGTCCAGACCGCAGAATCCCTTATAAACGCATTCTATGAACACCTTCAGGAATGCATGGATCATGCAATCCCAAATAAAACCAAGACCCAATCCTCCAAAGGCAAACGTCCTGTCTGGTGGACCCCAGCCATAAACAAACTATACAATAGAAGGAGGAAGCTACTACATGATAGAGCAAAATCCCAAAAAGGGAAGGCATCTCTGATCAGTATTAGCAAAAAACTACGGGCACTCATAAAATTGTCTAAGGCCAGCTTCGAGAGAAAAATTGCACAGGACACTAAGGATAATCACAAGGCTTTCTTTAGTTATGTTAGGAACCAGGGTGGGAATTCCCAGATATGCTCAGAATTAGTCCAAAATTACAAAAAATACACTGAGCCCACAGACATTGCCAACATCCTAGCTGACAGGTTCAGTGCAAACTTCTCCCCCCTGTCCCCACCAAAAGGGCAAATATCTATCCCAACAGAGTGCTGCCTCTGACATCTCAGATGCTCAGGTAAGAGCCGCCCTCTCCAAAGCAAAAAACACAGCATCAATGGGACCAGATGGTGTCCCGGGCTGCATCCTACATGAACTCCAAGAAGAGCTAAACCCAAACATAAAACTACTGTTCAATCTTAGCCTTACTACAGGATATGTACCCAAAGAGTGGCGTACAGCAACAGTGGTCCCTCTCCACAAAGGTGGTGCCTCAACGGATCCTGGAAACTATCGCCCCATAAGCCTGACTAGCTTGGTCTGCAAAGCTATGGAAAGGATCATCATGGACCTCATAAATGAAGATATTGGGGACCTACAGACACTGGATCCTACCCAGTTTGGCTTTGTTAAGGGCAGATCCTGCCTCTTAAACCTGGTCAATTTCTTTGAAACAGTCACCAACGCCATTGACGAGGAGAAGGTGGTCCACACAGCCTACCTGGACCTCGCAAAAGCCTTCGATACAATACCCCATTCGGGCATTATAGATAAGCTCACCAGCTTAAATATAAACCCCTATGTCACTAGATGGGTTGCAAACTGGCTCAAGAACAGAACCCACATGGTTAGAATTGCTGGAGCCATGTCAGACTCCAAACCAGTTACAAGTGGTGTCCCACAAGGCTCAGTCCTGGGACCTCTCTTGTTCGGTATATATTTCTCGGTGGTACAGGCCAACATGGAAGGACTGTGGCTGACCAAGTTCGCAGATGACTGCAAACTGGGCGCCATAATCAACTCTCCAGCTGACACAAGCATCCTCCAAAAGGGCCTCATAGAAACAGACAACTGGTGCCAGAGCCATGGCCTCAAGCTAAACACCAAAAGTGTATAGTCATCCCTTTGGCAAAAACAAAGTGCCCACAAATTACCACATAGGTGGTAATCCATTAAGTACAGAAGAAGTCATTAGGGACCTGGGGACCCAAGTTGATAGCAATCTCTCATTTGACAACCACGTGGCCAAAGTGGTTAGAAAAACATTTTATATAGCCCACCTAATCATGAAGGGATTCAAATCTAGATCAGGGGAGGTCATCGTATCTCTTTACTCATCCCTCATCAGGCCCATAATTGAGAACAATGCCCCTTTTGGGATGTACCTTACCAGACACCTGCAGCAACTGGAAAGACCCCAAAAGTACCTCACCAAGAGGATCAAAGGGCTCAAACAGATGCCATATGCTGCCTGGTTAAAGAAACTCCAGCTCTACTCAGTGGCATACCACCTGCTCAGAGGCGATCTGTGCCTGACGTATAAAGCCATGTCCAACCCAGAATTAATGGACATGCTGCACCTCAGAAAATCCAAATCCCATCGAGCTACGCGCTCGAGAGACTTGAACCTCAGCACTGAAATAAATAGGACATGCTGGAGGGACAGATTCATAACCCAGAGGCTCCCTTCACTCTGGAATAAAATCCCAGTCCAGGTTAGGCAGAGTCCCACATTGACTCTCTTCAAGAGGAATCTTGATGAGTGGATGGGAGATCGTAGGTTTACCCCGGCTATCACTT
Source organism: Protopterus annectens (assembly GCF_019279795.1). Taxonomy (NCBI): domain Eukaryota; kingdom Metazoa; phylum Chordata; order Ceratodontiformes; family Protopteridae; genus Protopterus; species Protopterus annectens. The sequence goes on along the minus strand of NC_056750.1, from coordinate 567,626,041 downwards.
CTGTGTCACTGTTAGACAGAGGCACAGTATACTAACCTCAAAAAAAGGCATAACAAAATTAATTTAAAATGGGCGGAGAAAGCCAAACACACTCTGGCTAGGCTTATAAATGCCCTAGGGCAGATAGCCTAGTATGAACCTATGAAGCTATGAACCTATAATAAATAAGCACAGGTGTAGTGGGAAAATAATTTGCACAATAATCAACTATTTGTAAGATTATAAGGCAGAGGAAAAATTGCTCTTAGATCATCTGATTGCTTCATATGGAAGAGAAGAATGTCTCAGTTAGGACTGTGATGCACTACTACATTCAGACTTAGTGGAACAGAGGGAGGATGCAACAGCATAGGCTTTGCAGAAGTGGGAGAGAAAAAATCAAGATGAGTAGATCTGCACTGGACAAAATCTGGGATTCATCAATCTCCTTAGGTAGGTGGATTGATATATGGAACCATTACTATAGATGGTGTCTGATGCTCTCCTTTCACTACTAAGAGGGCAGGTAAGCAAATGATACATGTTGGAAAGGTAGACAATGCAATGAACCCTTTCTGTATGTGCTCTGGAACTGTAAATGAAAAAATTAACTGTCAGAGTGGCAAATTTTGTGGAAACATATTTTTGAAGTGTAGCCTATTGACTCCTGCAAGTTTTCTATGCAGGGAATGATTGTCCAGCTTAGTCAATGGGAAGAACAGTTACGTTCAATTAGAGTCTTAGCATCAATAGTAAAAATGACAATAGACAAGAACTGGAATGCTAATCTACCATCAGATCAGTGGGATATGCACAAGGAATGCATAACATTTTTGGGTCTATATTATATTGTTAAAAACCGACAATATCGAATCTGATATTGTCAACACGACAATAGCGAACGTTCAGAATATCGGATGTGTAAATTGAAATCTCCATAAGGGGAGATTTCCATTTACTTCAATGTAGTGCAATCTTGGAGTTGGTATATTTAAGTAGCGGGGGGTGGGGGGTGCAGGGGGGCTTGCCCCCCTACCTACATCCTTTAGTTTTTCTTTTCTTTTTTTTTTTTGAATTATTTTTTCGGAACATTCGATGTTTTAATAGTTCAATCATTAAAAGTCGACCTTTAGTGATTTGAACTATTAAACATTCTATGTTCTAATATAGACCCACATTTTCCAGAACACTATTAAAGAGACATGCATTGTAAAGAAGAGCAGAGCATTTATGAAAGGGTAGGAAAAAAATTCACATTTTACAAAACAGTTAGTCACAAACACCTTACGTTCTGCATCTTCTGAGTCATCCAGTCATGATTAATAGAGGCAACATCGCTAAATTAACTGGTATGACAATCTGTGCATCATTTTCACTACTGTTTAGGGAATAAATGGAACCACTCACAAATATAGTGATTGGGTATGCCATCAAGGAATGAACATGTATGTAGTTGTGACTGTATGCGCTACAAAAAGTTCAGTAAACTCTAAATAAAAACTATCCTCCATTAATGTCTCATTATGATACATTAATCATGCAACATAATCTTTATTCATTATTTGCTGAAACATCCTATATAAATCTCTTGGTGGCTTTGCTCATCTTATTCATACAAATCTATCTTTTAAGTGTTATAATCATAATGATTCTGATTTTATAGGTTCATATTCTTCCCATAATTGCCTTGATATTTTTATTCCAAGTCATACATAAAAAACTGAGCTGCATACATGACCCCTTTCCACTACAGATATTATGTTTTTTAACTTCCATCGTTGGAATACACACTCCGTACACATCAAGCAGGGTATCACCCTGAAAACTTTTAAAGTAAACCTTGCCAAATGGATGAGTAACAATAAATTTGTTCCTACAATAAATGCTAATGGTCTCCTATCCAATGGGACCTAGTCCATCATTGTCATTGCAAAGATGATGTAGCAAATCTTCTTGATGGCTTTCCTGCCCTAAGCTTAGTACAAAAATCTATGATCTTTTAAAGGTAAATGCACAAAACGTCCTGATATATGCAGAGATGATAATACTTCACTGCTTTTAAAGAGCCCTTTTAAGATTATTTTAACCAGCTGTTCAAGATCTGTTATAAATAAAACCTCTTCTACCCATTCTATCCTATGCTTTCACTGGTATCTCTTTAACAGCCAAGCCCTTCTTCAGAGATGCTGCTGCCCTTAACAGTAGCATTACTAGCTTATTATACAATAGCCCTGGTCAGATCATATCAATATAACATCTAAAACTAATTAATCAGATACTGCCAAGACATTACTCGTACAACCAACCTCATCCTAACATCCTGGTGCCATGCCAGAGCCTGAAGAATAAATAAACATTTGCTAAGAAACTTTTTGTATTCATGCTTGGTCATATACAACTCATGTCCATAGAAAAAATAGCATTATCTGCTTTGTGAAACAGTATAAGCATTTGCATTTCATAAGGAAAGTCATCTGTTTAAGATTCAGTGAGAACATTCAAAAATGCTCAAGTTTCTCCACAGACAAAATTAAGACAAAACTTTCATAGTTAGTAACATTGCTCATTTAATCTTACAGTGAATTTCCATTTATCCTCTAGCCGGCATAACTTATTTTTAAATAGAAATACAATAATATTTATCCAACTACCACACTCCATCTGTATAAATATAAAATACCCAACCATTTATCTTTCTATCCACACACCCTTGTTTCAGTTTGTCTTCCTACTTATACACAGCACCACCTAAGCTTGTTTGCATGTCCATCTGTTTTGTCCATCATTTTGTTCTGTATTCAGTCCTGCATTCACATCATGTGATACCACAGACTTATCCACTTCGAATTCACATTACTTAATAGCATTACAATATAATAACAGAACAATCAAGAAAATCATTCCTGCAATTTAACAGAGAAAATGGAAACTGGAAGGTTTATGGGAGGTTATTGAGTTCACAATGTCATTAGACATTGAAAATAAATATACATCCATGCAATCGTGTATCTTTGGTTTCTAAGTACAGTGTAAATGCTGAGATTTGTTGTACAATATATTTTTCCTGTAATAAATTAGGACTCTGCTTTAAAGTGCAAGAAGCCTGTGCAAATGCTGAATTACCCATGAATCATAACATGCGGTATACAAACAATTCCCTGAAGACTATTATGTTTCATGTGGTCATTAAGGCATAATTACACAAAATCTGCCTGTAGCTGTTAAGCCTGTATAACATAAACAGTAACCCAACAACTTTCATGAATAGTTGTATGGATCAGAAGCTTTGCTGAAGTCCCTGCATTGTATTAATGCTAGAGAATATGTAAGACGATATTTAATCTATTTTCCACAGTTCCTGTTTGAGTAGATTTACATTGCTGGTTTTGCTTTTTTTTTTTTTTAGATATATAATGAAAAATACATTGCCTGTAGTTCTTCTAGAGAACTGTAGTAGATAAATCAATTTTAAACTGATTAGGTCTGTTGGTCTGCAGATGAGCTTAGAACGTAGAGAGTATCAGTTAGTCGTATTATTCAGTGTAAACGAAAGGGTCAGTTTACTTCATTATGTACAAGTTATGAAGTTTTTTACATGATGAGCCTCTTTCCTTGGCAATTTACATCTATTATTTGTTCCTCATTAAGGATAAAAGAACAAAGCATGCGATGGTATCCTGTAATCTTCCAACACAGGATATCAAAGCAGTTACTGTCACAATGAAAAAAGGTGAGGCCACTGCCCCTTTATTGCCTGCCCAGCATCATCATTCTCTTTGAGAGTAAATGTTCCTTTTTATCTCACGTGCTAGCATGTATTTTCAGACTTAAAGCGATTTATTGAGGGCATCAGTAACTGCTTTTGTCACACCGTTCGCCACTTAGTATTTTAGTGGCCTCTCTGCACCCACAGATTGCTATGCCCTTTCCTTTGACTAAGATAAAGCATACTAGTGCTTGCTGACCTTATGATGTATCTTGGGCTATTACATCCTCAGTAGCTTTAGGCCACAAAGTCTAAGACGCACAGCAAAAAAATAAAATATAGCAGAGTGTACCCTGACCTGGAAACTAAAGCAAACAACACAAACAGCGATATGGGTGAAAGGGAAGTAATAACTAATATGAGATTTCACTTGCTTTCATGTCAACAACTGTTTTAAGCAGCAGTAGTGAAGCATTACTCCAGCTAATAAGGTAAGTACTTCCCAGATCATTTTTTCTTACTCCTTACTTATTATTATGGCTTCTTCTGTAGAGTGGATTCAGTTCTGCATGAATGTTTCCCATCTCTATAAAGAAATCTATTACTTTTGGTGAATGCTCAAAAGAGAAACCAATTTTAATACAAACATAAGGTGCGCGTGGTTTGTGTTTGACTCCCACCAGTGGTTCACAAGACTGTTCTATAGTTAATAGCTTTGCGTGATTATTTGTTAATATTTGGAAAATGTTTCTGCAGGTTAAAAGGTATTAAGTGGTTGTAGCTGACAACAAGACATTTTGGTAGATATTGATGAATTAAGTGGGGCTGGATATTGAGAAAAACTCAGTTGCATTTTCTGTTCAGATGCTTCATTAGTTCAGGGATTAATATCTTTTATGTCACAAATGATTCTTGCATGAGGGTGAAAAGCATTAGCTGTTTTTCAGCTAAGGATGAAGAGGAGTCTGCTGTTAAGGGTCAAACTTGTGCAAATGAACAAATAAGGTATTTTGAAAAAGAGACAATGAGCAGAAGCTCAGGTTCTAAAAGGTTAATTATATAACATACTCAAGTGAGAGACAGATTATGGAAGATAGGCTTGAAAATGAGGTATTATAGCAAATAAAGCTCAGCCTTTTTGATAATTTGTTGTCCTGATTAGAAGCAGACAGCAAAGTTCTTGACATACATAATGACATCCTATTTAGCAGTCCATATTTTCATAAAGCTGCATGTAGATGCTATGACAGTGCAGGAACACTACAGTCTAGTTATGGAAAGACTATGTTCCTAAAGATATAATTGGCCTCTATTAAGAAAATCCTAATAGTACTGTATGATGTCCTGATCCATTTGCTGACTTTGTTGTAAAGTACATCTACCTTCACTCACTTATTCACTCACATATTTATTCATTCACTTACTCACTCACTTACATTCATTAACTCATTCGCTCACTCACTCTTGTTCCCATTCACTTACGTCCTCCTACCTTTACTCACCCACTCACACATTATTTCATTCATTTCACCCTGTCACTCACTTATTCATTTTCCTTCAGCTTCTGGTGAGTGTTACCATAACAGCCGACTATGCAAGACTAAAATTCTTTTTAGCTAGTCAAAGACTCCACCTCATTTTAGGAATGTCCAGATGTTCAGGTATTCACAGGCCAGCAAAGTGATATAATCCCTTCCATGTGTTCTGCTCTTGACCTGGGGCCTTGTTCCGGGGGGTGGGAGGACATGCCCAGAGCAGCCCATTGTGCATTCCTACAGGATGTTAGTCCATCTCAGTTGGTACTTTATTAAATTTGAATATTTATTGTATTTGTATATATAAAATATTTATGTATTGTATGTTTTACTTGAGTTGTGGGGATATGTGCTTTTAAATGTTTATTAATGCATTAATTTGTTAGCTTTTAATTGGTGCTAATTGATTGTGTAGGTAGGGTGTGTTTTTATTATATATTTGAATTCACTTGCTTTGTTACTTGTCTGATGAAGTTTGGTGATATCTACCAAATTAAAGTGCTTACATTATGTTACCGTGTGTTAATAAATCTTGGATTTATTTGGATTCCGGTCTACGTGGCATTTTGTTCACCTCAGTTGGAGACAGTAAGGCCAAAAGTCCAGATGAAATAATTCATTTCCACCACCTGTACTCATTTACTCATTCTTTCAGTCATTATCCACTTCTCATAACAACAGGTAAAGATAGAAACACAGGCTGATGTGTAACTTGGTAACTTATCCCAGGTGCTAGTCTCTGCTTCCATCAGCAAAGACAAGCTCAGTGCCAGCAAGACTACACTTGTATCAGTCAGCTTCTCTGTCTCATGCTTCCTCTTGTTATATGTCATTAAAGAGGTCCTTAATGTCATCCACTGAAAGCAGCTGTCCACACCTGGAGGGAAACATCCTACCTTTCTGGAAGAGCACTGCAGCCTTTGATTTGGAACTACAGATTCTCATGTTCTCATTATTTCCATATCACAGTCAGCAATGAATAGCTCAACTGTATGGCTGAAAGCACAGTCAGGTGAAGCCAAAATAACACAACAGAGCTGTTGGTCCCCAAACTGGAGAGTGTTTTAACATCAGCTCTGTCTTTCTATCCTGTCCATAAAAATCATGGATATGAACGGTAACAAAATGTACAGTAAACAAACACCAGGCACACAATTTAAACAAGTCTACTGAGAATGTGGCACAGTTCCTAACCAGATTTATATAAGGGCAGGATAGCATGTATGAGTGGCTCAATTCCTCATACTGCAGCAGGACCCTCCCCCCACTGCATCCTGTAGTAAATGGTCATAAACCATCTTAAGTTCTACAAAAACACTGTGGACTAAAGTAAAACATTCCAACAATTCCTCAAACCCAGGTCCAAGGCTAAAATCTGACACCCTGATCCTTGCCCTAGTTATAATTTTCTTGCCAGAATCTTTACTCCAGCACTGTAGTAGAACATTTAATTCAGGGGACTGTGACGTGTGACTCAGTTATATGATAAACACAGCTTTCTTCTATGAAAGAGTGAACCCCAATTTCACCTGCTGCTCTTCCTTGATTACACATCCTTGAAAGCTGCCTATTAGATGCAGAATAACAGGTTAGCTTGAAACAGGCATATTTACAGTGATTAAGCACCCCCTGCACCCATACCTCTAAACTGTCCAGAATTTTGTAAAAGGTTCCTAATTGTGTCTCATTATGTGCCCTGTCCCTCATAAAATGTTTAATTTTCTAGTAAATCACTTACACTGCCATTATATCTATTATTCGCTAGGTCATATAAATATGGGGAAATTCCTCAAGATTGGAGACATGCGCTTATTAAACCTGTCTTTAAGGGAAAGGGGAGTAGGACAAACCCAGAATCATATAAATCCTTAAGTCTACTTTCATGTTGTGGAAAATTAAAGAAGGTAATACTGGATATGTTATTGTCAGAACTGGATAGGTGGGACTAGAAACCATATATCAGCTTGCATATAGAATATAGAATATCCCCAGCTACTCAATTACCACCAGCTAGTCATTGCCTTTAACATTGTTAGACATCCTGAAAAAACCCAGCACTAAGCCAGTTACTTTCTCCATACAGAACTAATCGTCCTCGCCAATCTACTGAAAAATCCCTCCTCTGCATCTCTAAAGCTAACAACAACTCGGGGAAAGCTCTTTTTTCTCATGCCATAGCTAGATCCTGGAATAACCTCCCCCCTTCTCTGACCTCTGCCCCCACTAACACACATTTCAGAAATGATCTCAAATCACATCATATGAATATATGGCTATGTCCATGCATCACATGCATTTCACAATCTCAGCACACTTTACACCTTCCTTCCTCCCTGCTATCTGTACTGTATATATGCTATAGTTTGGTATCTTACTGTCAACTTGAAATTGTATAATATGTCATGTCTAATCATATGATTTTTTTATTCTTTTATTCTATCTCACTAATCCAATGTTAAAGTCTTGATGTATGAGACTCTCTATATTTGTAAATGTACTTACTGCTCTTGTATTGTTTATTGTTTAGACTGGATTGTATGAGACTTTTTATGTCTGCACTTACCTCAGTTATCACTGTTATATTATTGTTTGTATTACCATGTTGATGTTAATCTAATTGTGGAGCATTTCTCCCTGGGCCTCTACTGTAAATGGACCTGTGTCCAGTCGGACTATCCTTGTAAACAAATGTAAAATAAAAATAAATAATAAATATGTTGAAAATAGATCTATTACCACCTGTAACATGATGTTCTATAACAATATAATAACAGCTATGAATGAAAAATTGTGGTGTGATGTAATTTATATAGATTTAATTTTTGCATTTTACAGGGTCATACACAAAATACTGATTAATAAATTAGTACAATTAGGTATTGATGTACTCTTGATAAGATGGATAACTGCATGGCTTAGAAATAGGACATGGCAAGTATCATACAGCAACTGGACAGGTGAAATCCTTTGTTACAGTCAGAGCGTCCCACTGGGTTCTGTCCTAGGCCCTCACTTGTTTAGAGTGCATCTTTCAGATCTAACTTTTTCATCTGAGGTGTTTTACAGTCTATACGCAGACGACCTGAAATTGGGTAAACTGATTACAAGTGTTACAGATAAGGCATGTCTGCAAAATAACTTGACTAAATTGACCATTTGGGCACTGTGGGCACCAGATAATAATATGCTGATAAATACATCAAAAACTAAGCTTATGAGATTTGGGAGACATAAACTGAAAGGTCAGTATTTAATACAGCACACAGTGATTGAAACTGTAGACTCATTTAAGGACCTGGGTATATGGGTAGATTCGGGTATGAGTTTTTCTAATCATATCAACCAATGGGTTAATAATAGTTATAGAACTATAGGTTGTATAAAAAGATTCATAAAGTCTAGGAAATTAAAAATAATGAAGTCATTGTTTATTAGTTACATTAGACCCAAACTTGAGTATGGAATAACAATATGGAAACCCTATAGGAAAACAACCATGAATAAAATGGAAAGAGTACAGCGGAGATATACCAAGGGCATCCATGGATGTGAAAATCTAAGTTATTATGAAAGACTAAAATATCTGAACTTGCACAGTGTGTCTTTCAGATATCTAAGAGGAAATCCTATTCAGGTATATAGGGCATTTAGGGACAACTATCTGGGAATGTTTAGGGTTGTCAAAAAGTACTAGAGAATCATTAGACAACCTGTGTAGAAGATTCTATAGGAATGAGAAGTGTATTGATTGGTTCTCTGACAGAGTAGCTGATGCATGGAACAGACTACCAAGTTACATTAAAGCAAGCACTAGTTTAGATATTTTCAAGAACAGCCTGGACACTTATTATGGGAACAAGTGTTTTGGTTTATTGGCAACACAGAAGGGCATTTATGCCCGCGCTTGAAATATTTGTACGTATGTATGTATGTATCACTGAGGATAACAGTCACTTGAAAATTCCATGCCATAATTCCATGCGTTTCATATTTCCTGTTGTTCAGAAAATGCACATTGATGCAAAACCTGTTCTAGTAAATTTTTAATATTAATTAGAGTAATCATCAAACATTATCCCTGAGTTTGGATATTTGTAATCCCATTATTTTTGGCTTTGTCCAGAATTCTTCAGCAAAGAAACTGAGAGGTACACATGTACGCCCACAGCCTGAAACTTGTATATATATTTGAACTCTATGGCTGCACACTACTGTGGAACTGAGAAACTCCACAGAACAGTGCCCAGCAGTCTTGAAAATCACTTGTTTTGTTCTAAAATGGGCAAGCAAGTGATTCAAGATAGTGAACCTCAGGAATACATAGAAATGCCTAAACAGAAACAGTTTTCTACTTGCTTAAGTATGAGAACCATCACTGCATATTGCAATTCCGGACTTGCTGTCCTACCCTCCATGCAACACTGGAGAGTCACATTAGCTACACAGTCTCAACTTTCCTTTACCCTCAATGTTTCATGCCAGTTCTCTTCCATACCTATAGTCTTACCATTGTGAAGGCTTCTGAGCACTGAAGGGGCTTTCTTTTCAGTAATGAACTTGGTGCAAACCCATCAAATATCTCAGGTACCACCTTCTAATAGACAGGAATGTCCACTAGGTTAAAGTGGTCATCATAAATGGTCCTCCTGACAAGCTCTGCACTTTCCAGGTATTGATTAGTCGAGTCTGTGTGACAGCACACTTTAGTTCCTAAAGTGTCACATAGTTTGAATATTTGTGAGGACACCTGAAAGTTATTCTCTGTGACATTTCATGGTATACCCAAAATGGCTCCCATGCCTTAAGTTTTATTTCAGCAGCCTATTATCAAAGCAGCTTCTTTGCCTGTCAGTATTTCTGGAATGAATCAGGAAAGTTCAAATGTAGGTTTATTTAAGCACTAAAGCACTAAGCACTTTATAATCAAGGCTCAGACAGATGAATCTAATAATTATAAATGAACTGTGCATTATTAAAATAATGTGCTATTAATAAAAACTGCTAACAAACTGTTAAGCCTTAAATGAAAATAACACAGTTGTTACAAAAATCCATTTGTAGTACCTGGCAGGTCTCAAAATACTTTGTGCCATAGTTCACCGTGCAACATTTAACCAGGGCATGACAGCATGGGATAAATGGGAAATAGGTCATGGTCCTAAACCAAAACAATAGAGAGAAGATAAGCCTCCATAACATAGACTACAGTGTAATGCTAGCCTTTTCCAGATTCCTGACAAATTTCTTAAACTCTGGCTGTTTTTGCTCTGAATTGAGTTAGGCAAAGTGTATATTCTGTGTTGCCTTACAGAGGATACAATGTAATTTTTAATGAGGTAATGCGGTATAAAAGTGTCCTCTTGGCGTTTGCTTTTTTTAATTTTTAGTATGATTGTGCAACAAAGTTCGCAAGAGGCTGTAAAACTTCATTGAGTTTCCCCTTTCTGAGATGACCTAAGGCCCCAATTAGCCAAGCATCAACCAGTGTTAATTTTATGCTTTAAATTCTTTCATTTGGGCCAACCTATAGGAGGTTACTAGGCTACTGACCCTGAGTCCTTTATAAGCCTAGCCAAGAGTTTAGCCCATGTTTAGACAAGTCAGTATAGCAACAGTATTAAAGGATTCACAGGCATTAAAAGTCAGTTTAGTCTTGTGACCATTGATGGCTTGCCAGTTCCCACCTTAAGGATAGGCCATTAAGTTCTGGGATAAATTAATGGGTACCTATCCAATCATCTCGGTTCATTTTAAACTTTGATAATATGTCACACTGCTAAACCTGCACATGAAATTTATTAAAAGAGATGGTGAGGTGCTGTGTAATGAATTTGCCTCTTTATCACATACTACATATCTGCTGGTGAAGATTTAGGCCTCTGTTTCTGGTGTTATACTTTGGAGAAACAGGAGATCAAGTACAAGTGAGTCTGTAGTGGTGCAGTAGGTAAGGCATAGTTTTCCCCCTAAGATTCTGTAAGGTAGTGAGTAAGAGGTTAGAGCTTCTAGCCTCTCTTGGTAGCTCAGAGTCTTTAAAAACAATCTTGGTTTGGAACGTTTGGGGTTTCTCTAATTCTTTTGCTATATCTAGTGGGGTACATAGCAAATGGACCAGATATTCAATGATTTGTCTAAGCAATGAAGAATTTAAGGAAATGATGAGTTCTTTAGAACCGGTTGATATAGCTTTAATTATCACTTGTGCTAAGTAGGCAGATTTTCTGACTACAGTTCTACATGATGACTCAAGGAAAGGGAATTGTCAACCCAGGTTCTAAGGTTTCAGACTACATTTTCATTGTGCAGGTGGGGATTGCCTATATTATATGTTGTGTATAGGAGTTTTTTGCCAAATACAATGTCATTACACTTTCTTGCTTTCTATTTGAGCCCATTTTCACTGCATGAGGTATTAACTAGGGAAAGTTCTTCTAGAAGGGTACAGGTGTCAGAGGAGGTCTTGACAATAACATTCAGTGAACAGTCATCTGCAAACTTATTTAACCAGTGGTCTTTTTTCTCACTCTGGAAATCAATGAAGTAAACTCAGAAAAGGAAGGGTCCCAATCCAGTGCCTTGGGGGGACACAAAAGGTTACCTTCATACCATCAGATAAAGCACTTGCTGCAATAACTATACAAGTGTCATCTTTTTATCAGTTTGCTATACGTCTTACCATGTATGGATCTATTTTCAGAGCACTCAACTTTCTTACTATGCCTTGGCCAGATCAGGATATGCTTTGCGAACACTATGACATTATGACCGATATCAACAGTCTGAGTCACCATCTTAAAAAAGTTTTAAAAAAAAATTAATAGGCAGGATCTCCCTTTGATGAAGCCACCTGCTAACAGTCAAGCCTAATAGGAATTTGATGTCATAACTGAGGAGGTTGGTTAAGATACATTCCATAGCTTTGCAGATCCTTCTTGTGAGGCTGATACATCTATAATTACTGGACTGCATGGCAGGGCTACTGTTATGTAAGGGCTTCACCACTGCAGTGCACCAGGACTCAGGAACAACTCTTGTATCTAAATTTAGGTTAAACAATTCACCTAGAGGTTAAGTGAGGGTATGTTTAGCACTGAAGTTTTAAACATCCAGGAATGTTGTCATGTCTTTGATAGTACCATCAGAACATTTATTTGGTGATAATATGGGTACAAAAGTATTCTGGGATATATGCATTTGGAAACCGTGCTAGTGGCAAAACATGCACTAAACATGTCAACTAGTATAATGGCAATATGTAATGGTTTAGAGTGGGTGGTGCCATTTAGAATATGTTCTGAGCATTCTTGGATATTTTCCCATAGTCTCCTAGCTTCAGTAGCTACCTTAAGATGATGGGTTGCTTTGCTCGTCGTAGGAGCTTTTTCAATATCCTAGTAATATTTTGATGCTTTTCTTGTCATGTAGAACTTTGGATTTGCTGCATCATTTCTGGAGGTTTCTTTTTTTCTGTTATGGGGGGAGTGCTGAAAAGTTCTAAACCTGACCAAGATGGGAATGAAGTGGAGCCATGAAACTTACAAGTTATTCAACATATTCTCCTCGAAGTTCAACACACTTGGCACACCATGTCTGAAGTTTCTGTAACCCTGTCAAACAAAATGTCTGAAGTTTGGTCACTGAAATACCGCTCTGCTGCTGCAATCACCTCCAAATCGTTCAGTCTGAAGTCTGGTCACTGAAATACCACTCTGCTGCTGCAATCACCTCCAAATCGCTCAGTCTGAAATCTGGTCACTGAAATACCGCTCTACTGCTGCAATCACCTCCAAATCGCTCAGTCTAAAGTCTGGTCACTGAAATACCGCTCTGCTGCTGCAATCAGCTCCAAATCACTCAGTCTGAAGTCTGGTCACTGAAATACCGCTCTGCTGCTGCAATCACCTCCAAATCGCTCAAAAATGGCTGCCCTTCCAAACTCTTTTTAAGAACTGGGAACGGGAAATATTTAAATGAAGGAAGATCTGGTGAGTAGGTCAATGGTCTACACACTCAAACCCCAGATTGTCAAAACAGCCATCATTTTGCCAGCCTTGTGAACAGGTGCATTGTCTTGCAAAAAGACAACTCCTTTCCACAGCTTCCCTCTCCTTTTTTCTTTCACTGTCTCCTTTAATCGCACAGAAAGTTACAGCAGTATTCTGCATTAACTGTTTGGCCCCTTGGAAGACAGTCATTCATTGCAACACCTTCCTGATCCCAAAACACTGTGGCCATGACTTTTCCTGCTGACTGTTGGGTCTTGAACATCTTTGGCCTTGGTGAACTTGAGTGTCGCCATTGCATGGACTGTTGTTTTGTCTCAGGATCATAGTGGTGTAGGCATGTTTCATCATCAACAGTAACTATTCATTCCAAAAGGTTGGGATCAGCTCAAAGAAAATGTTGCAAAACCAACTTGGAAATGTCCACACAACATCTTTTCTCATCAGCATTCAAACATTTGGGCACCCACTTGGCTGACAGCTTCTGCATATCCAGCTGCTCATGGATTATAAACCCAACATGTTCCCTGGATATCTGAAGTGTCTCAGCAATTGTTTTAGCAAATATTTGCCAATCTGCCAAACTCAGGTCATGGACATGGTCAACAATTTCAGGAGGTGACACCATTTGAGGCCTCCCAGACCTTGCTGCATCTTTGGTCTAGAAATCTCCACTCAAAATTTGAACGCCACTTCTTCACAGTTGACTAAGAAGGGCACTTGTCACTCAGTGTTTGCATTGTACATTCATGGATTTCCTTTGAAGTTTTCTTCTGCAGGAATGGGAACGTCATGATGGCTCAGAGTTCCACAATTGAAAATTCCACACTTTTCATTGACATAGTTCAATCAGTGATCTGAAACAATGTCAGATCATAGCATTATGATTCTGAAAACTGGCATTTTACAAGACAATATTACTCTCTTTTCAACTACAGAGGAAAACTAACACTCAGAATTTAGAACTTTTCAGCACCCCTCTATTATAGTTAGTTTATGTTGGTGGACCACCACGGTGGTTCAATTTTGACGCTCCCATTGTATTTTGCTCTGCTCAGCACTGACATCTCTATGCACAAAGAATAGGTCACTTTGTGTAACTCACTGCTACTGCAACTTTAGAGGTGGCATGGGCATAGCGTGAATTCTGAGATTTCAGAATGGTGTGAGGTTTGCCCATTTGAAAACCTTAAATTCAGAGATATTGGTACCATGGGCTTTGGAGATCTTGTTATTTTTTAGTTGAGTTATCAACTACCATCGACTTGCAGAAAGTATAACAGTACCCAGGTTCTTACTCATATGCCCTCTAATATCTTCTTTGTTTTTTGTTATTGAAATTCCTTCCATTTCCTATATACTTAGATGTTCTTTTCTGAATGTTCAGCGCTTGCCTTTTTCAAACTGTATTTGGTTCACCTTGATTTGTCTTCCTCATATCTGTCTCACTAGTAATTGATTTTTTATTGCTTTGTACTAGTTATTTGATCTTCTTTTATAAACAAGCATATTTCTTTCTGGCTTTATATGTCATGTATGGATATGTATTTTTCAAACTTGTGTCACTCACTATGTACATTTAACATGTTTAGGTGTTTTTTTATTTATTTAAAAGAAAAGTGGCCCTATGAGATACTGAAAGCCATTTAGAATTTTTTAGCAAATTGCAGTGGTGCATTCCGGTATCTGCTAATAGACTGGATCTATAAACGTTATTCTCAACAGTCTGTATTATGTGAGTATAGTGGGGGTTGAATGCATAACAAGAGGAGGAAGGGTTTTGGGTATCGAAATATTTTATTAGCAATGGCCATGTGAGCAGTGGGTGAAAAGAGGGTGTTGATCTTATAACAGTTTAATTGAGCAAGGACTTCATCAGTTACAATATCTGTATGTGTGCATACCTCTCAAATGTCCAGATTTTTGCCTCATATTTTTGATCTTATCCTCATAAATGTGCGGTTTTCTGGACTTTAGTGGCAAATCATTGAGGACTGAATTCACTAAATAACAGGCATTTTAGTTTCAAACTTCATATCCTTCAGAAAAATCATTATAACACAATACATTTTATTATAACAGCTTTCTATGTTTAAGAGAGCAATATTTAAAATTTGTCCCAATTTTAGGGACTTTGTCCCACCATTATTTTTGGCTTTGCCCAGCAGATTCTTTGTGCTAAGAGGTAGAAAGGTATGTATCTGTGGTTAAGTAAAAATTAGGATTGAATACTAGGCCTTGCTACCTCTGCCTGTTCGATGACATTAGATATTATGTTCCCATTAAGATCTGTTAAGAGGATAGGAGGAATATTAGGTAATTCATTTCCTGGCTGAGGCAAAGACTATGATATTGGCTTTCTTGGGGTTACTTAGAACAGGCAGACATTCACTAATCCAGCACCACTGGGACCTGAGGAGTGCCGGATTATTGAAAATGCCATATCACAGAAGGATCACTTCACCTCAAAACAGTAGTTAAACACCATATCATACCTTTAAAATATCATATAAATCAGTACATGTTGGATAATAAAGGAAACAGAAACATTTAATGAAAAAGTGAAATTTTAATGAAGTAATGTACTACTATACATGCATAGTTATATGGGCAGTACAGTACTTAAAGGATACAGGTAAACAATAGCTAACCACTTCATCGCACCTTGCATCCACCCAGCACAGTAAAAGTTGATGGCACTGGAGTTTGAAGTGTTTGTCCCTCTGTTACATGTTTTCTAGAATTTTTTCAACATATTGTGATGACCCTCCACTGGACCAGTAATCAAGGAGCCTCAATCCTCACCAATGGCAGCTGTGGGAGGACAACAGGTACACACACAGTATTTCTAGATGCAGCTCTCTGCATCAAGTGCATTTCCCTTAAGAGCACAGAGACACCACAATCAGCCTGAGGATGGTTGTCTGTCTTTTTCCAGATCCCCAATAAGAATCCCCACTGGCACAGCTATAGAGTTGAGATCTCAGCTGAGTGACCAAGCCAAGACCTCCAGCACCCTCTCTGTCCAACCAGTGTTTTGTGTCCCTGCCCAAGTAGCTGACACACACACACACACATTCCTTGATGTTTGATTTACATACACATATACACACATACACACACACACACACACACACACACACACACACACACACACCTGGGAAAAGCTGGCAAAGGTTTACTGGCTATGCCCCCTCCTGTACAGACTATAAGGTAGTGACCACCGCAAACAGTCACTCCTTATCAGCTAATTTAGGGCCCTTAAAAATGGTTTCCAATCCTACTGTGTAATATTAACATAAATGGTAGTTTGACCAAGAGCAAGGCTATTACGAGTGCCCCACACAGTGTCATCAAATAAATATGTAAGTACTCTCAAAATTAAAATATCTCTACACAGATCACCCACAATGAAAGGTTTAAATATATTTAATAATAAATAATAAAAGAAGACAATACTAAATATATTTACAGTGACATTAAAGCTCAAAATCACAGGAAATATTTAAAACATTAAAGGACAGTCTCAAATATAGAAAAATAATATCTAAACTAAGCTTCACTATATTCCTGACTATATCTAAGAGAATTATACTATTCCATAGTAACTTACTAACAGAGCAAGGCAGATGATGTGGTGAGTGGTCCTTCTTGTTGTTGTCAGGCCCAAGTCAGAATGCAGAATGCTCTGTCTCACTGAGAGACTTCTCAAAATAATATATAAAATATTACTGCTGGGATAGCTTGCTAAATGACATCATTTCCTGTCATCTGACATCTAGTTCTCATGCAAACCCCCATTGCTGGCAGCTGGCAGTATTTAAAAATACCCACACAAGAGCTTTTGCTCAGATCATTGGCAGGTGCTGAAAGTCATAAACCAATTGCATTTCTTCATACTTCCAGACTAGCAATTAGTTCACCCCAGAGACAATACAGAAAGCTTCCTAGTAAAGACTTTGTGTCTCTGGCTGCATTGAAGCATCTTTATGGCCTAGCTATAAAGTAATTTAATTTCAGATATTTTTCTAAAGATTGCTGGACTGAGGTTAACCCTCCGGTTTCCTCTGTTAACGTATACATTTAAACAGCTACAACAGTGCATGTGCATTTCTATTCTCTTCCAGTAGGACACACTGTGGATACATTTTAAGCACAAGCAGTTTACAATTACCTTTTCAACACTAACATCTGTACAGAGCAAATTGATATAAACATGACATACAGTTCTAATACATTTGTAACACAAGCATCTTGTATAAATAAGTGTGATATTCACAAATAACATATAATTATTTACAAAATTCCAGCTAGCTGTGCTGGCAGTACCTCCATTCATCACACTTCTTCTCCCCTTTGAAGACTCAAGCTAGTTTTTCAAGTGACCCTTGAGAAACATTTCATGAGAGGGATGAGCCTGTCAGGGAATACATTACCTCATACTCTGTCTTGATAGCCCATCTGTTTTGGCATTACTAACTCCACTTCAGTGCTGCACTGTCATATCATATGCCTGCAACCCTAGACTCCACCTTAGTAACTTGGCATTTTGCTGGCTGGTTCGATGTAGCCATGTTAAGGGATTGTGGTCTGTAACTGTATTGAATTTCCTTCCATACATATGTCTGGAGTTTCTGGAGTGCCCATTCTGTGGCTAGACATTCCTTTTCTACAGCTGCATAGCATTCCTCCCTGGGTTTGAGCCTATGGCTGAGATATACCACTGGGTGCTCCTCTCCCTCTGAGGAAACATGGTGGAGTCCCGCCCCCACTCCGTGATTTGAAGCATCCAACTGCACAACAAATTCTTTGCTATAATCTGGACTAGCTAACACAGGGGGTCTTCCCAAATCTCCTTTAATCTTCTGGAATGCCTGCTCACATGCTGGCGTCCACACTATCTTATCTAGCCTGTTTTTCCTTATCAGGTCTGTGAGGGGAACAGTTCTGGTACTATAATTGTGGACAAACTTTTTGTAGTACCTTGCTGTTTGTAAGAATGCCCTCACCTGAACTTTTGGTAACAGACGCAGGCTGTGACTGAATGGCTTCCACTTTGTCAGGTTCTGGTCTGATCTTATCACTCCCCACTCTATGTCCCAAGTAGGAGACCTCTGCCATACCCACCTGACACTTACTGGGCTTAATGGTCAACCCTGCCCTCAGTAGTCTGCCCAACACCTCCCTGACATGCTGAAGGTGCTCTTGCCAGGAATGGCTGTAGATGACAATATCATCCAGGTAAGCAAGTGCAAAATCTGCTCCTGCTAGGATATGATCTACCAGCCTCTGGAAAGTTGCTGAGACATTTTTCATTCCAAAGAGCATCTTCATGAACTCATACAAGCAGAAAGGAGTCACAAAGGCTGACCCCTATCTAGAGTTGGGAGTCAAGGACACCTGCCAGTAGCTCTTGGTAAGATCGACAGTGGTAAGATAGTTAGCCCACCCAGCTGCTCTAGGGCATCATATGTGCTAGGCATGGGGTAAGCATCTGACTGTGTGTGACTAGTTTCCTGTAGTCCTAGTCTAGTTTCTTTGGTACCAGCACCAGTGGGGAGGCCCAGGGACTGCTGGACTCCTGGATTACCCCAGTTCCAACCTTTCTTGTATCTTCTCCCTCAGAGTCTGTTTGACTCTCTCAGGCATCCTATAAGTGGCCTGCTTAATAGGCCTTTGGGGTCCTTTATCCACATGGTGCTGCACCAAGTGGGTACACCCTGGTTTCCCAATTAAGATTCCTGCAAGCTCCTGCAACACTGCTCGGATTTCTCAAACCTGGGTAGGGGACAGCTGCTGGGACATTTCTTCCTCTTCCACTGAGGTGTCAGTCTGAGCCTCACTGAGATGATCAGTCACCAGATCCCCTCAGACTCCTTCTGCCATCCGCTGCAAATACTCAGCAAAAGGGCCTCTTTATCATTGTAAGGTTTTATCATGTTAACATGGTACAGTTTGTGCCCCTGCCTAGCAGTTCTACCATGTAGTTAACATCACTGACCTTCTTTACCCCTTTGAAGGGACCCTCCCAAGCTACCTGCAGCTTGTTGTGTCTGACAAGAGTGAGAACTATAACCTGCTGCCCCATAGCATCCGTTCTGGCTAGAGCATTCCTGTCACACGAGACCTTTTTCTGCTGTTGGGCTTCTGCCAGGTTCTCTTGGGCCAAGCCCATGAGTTTCCTGAGCCTTATCATGAGGTTTAGAACATATGCCACAGCACACTCCTTGTGAGATTCACACACACCCTCCCACTCATTGCAAATCAAATCTAGAGGTCCCCTCACCCTATGCCCATACAACAACTCAAAGGGTGAAACATCTGTGGATTCCTGAGGCACCTGTCTGTAAGAAAGCAACAGATGGGGTGAATATTTGTCTCACTCCATGTTAAACTGGTCTGCAAATGCTGGTAGCATGATTTTTAATGTACAATATAACCTCTCCACCAGACCATTAGTCTGGGGGTGGTAGGGGGTGGTCTTCAGGTGCTTCACCCCACAGTGCTTCCACAGATAAGCCAGCAGGTCTGACATGAAATTGGCATCTCTATCCTTTGGTATTTCTTTTGGGAAACCAACCCTGCTGAAAATCTCTAACAAAGCATTTGCCACCATTTCTTCCTCCATGGAGGACAGAGCCAGCACCTCAGGGTATGTGGTGGCATAATCTACTATCACTAAGATATACTTCTTTCTTTTGGAACTCAGGGTACTCAGAAGCCCCACAATATCCATAGCTACCCTCTGAAATGGCTCCTCAATCACAGGCAAAGGCATCAAAGGATCGTTGACCTTGTCTCCTGCCTTGCCTACTTTTTGGCACTGCTCACAGATCCTGCAGTACCCTGTTACATTCCTGGAAATCCCAGGCCAATAAAAGTTCTTCAAAATATGTCTCTTTGTATGCTTTATGGCCACATGACCTGCAAAGGGAATGCCATGGGCTATAGCTAGAAGTGCCAGATTGTAGGCTCTGGGTACTACCAACTGTTGTATTCACTCACCCTCTAGCCCTCCCTCACGGGTCCATTCTCTGTACAGTAACACTCTGTCCCAGTATGCAGATTCCCCCTTTCCCTGAGAATCAGTGCCTCCTTAGCTACTTCCGTCAAGCCTTGTAATGTAGGGTCTGAGAGCGGAGCCTGTCTCAACTCTCTCTTTGCAACCCTTCCCAGCTCCCCTTCCAAAGAAAGTCTGGTATTCTCTGATAGCGGTGCCTCACTGTCAGCCTGGGTACTACAACTCACCTCTGCCCTTGTAGTCAGTCTGTCCAAGGGAACATCAGTACCCACCAACAGCTGTGGCTGACCTTCAGTCTCACTGCTACAGCGTGGCTCCCTCCCTGAAGTAACCACCTCACCAGTCCTGGCTTCAACTGTGCAGTCTTTCTGGGTCCCACGCCCCAAGGCTACCAGACCCACATGCCTATCTTCAAGCCTGACTGCATGTCACTGCATCCACATAAGGTACTGCATTATCAAAATCATTCCCTGTCAGGACATCTCCAGGGATAGCCTCAAATACACCTACTTGCTTGCTTCCTTTTCCACCCTCCCAGTCAAGGTGAGCCCTAGCCAAAGGTATTTGGAATGGGGTCCCTCCTAAAGCTCTGACTGGAGTAGACTGCCCAAGCAAGTAGTGCTCCTGTTTAGCCATTGCAGCTTCTCAATGGTTAGATCAGAGGCTGTGTCTTTCTTAGCAGTGGCCTGTTTCTCATCTAATAAGATAGGATATAACCTCTTCTCATAGTTTGGTACCTTTGTTGTCTCCAGACAACATACTGCTGGCATTCTCTCATTCCCACTTACTGGCTGTCCCACCTTTTGTTCCCCACCTTTCCTCCTTGGACATCTATATGCTACTTGTCCCCACTGGTTACATTTAAATCATTTACCCATTGATCCTGGCCATCTACTTGAACTAGTCATGTCCCCTTCTACTGGCAGACTCTGTTGGGGCAATTTAGGCTGCCCACCATGGATTCCCTTATACCCATGTGGAGCACTAATAATCCCTTTCCTGTGCAGTGATGCCCTGCTTGCTAGGTATTCGTCTCCTTTTTTCCCCAACTCATCTGCGGTGTTGCATTCTCTATCTGCCAGCCAGATTCTCATGTCCTTAGGCAAAGTGCTAAGCACTTTTTCTCTCACCAAAATGTCTGCCAGCCCTTCAAATGTGGTGACCTGACACCCACTCACCCACCTATGAAAATAAGTGTTTAATTCAGTGCACTTTCATCTGCCTTACGTCTGTGCATACAAAACTTTTTTCTATACGTTTCAGGTGTTAAAACACTCTAATAAACAACTTTTAACTGCATTATAATTTAAGCAATTAGTATCAGACATTTTTGAAACAGCAGTTACAGCTTTACCATAGAATAAGGGGGTCAGGAACCATACCAAGAGCCCTTGGTCAACATTATACTCAGTTTTATTCATATGTTTGAATGGGTATGTAATATCAAAATTATCACCCTCTGTAATTTGTGGAAGAAATTTACTGACCTTTATTGCTTCTGGGATTCAGTTATTCCCTTCCCATTACTTCCATGACCCTGGTGAAGAGTTAGCATCTTCTTTTCATGTTGCCTCTGCCTCTCATTTTCTTAAGCCTCCAAATGTCTCAGTTTCTCATTTTCTTCAGCCTCTCAACACCACAGATTCTGATTCTATTTCTAAACATTTGGCCTCAAGTTCAAGTCTCCAGATGGATTTTTAAGTCCTCTGAGGAAAAGTTGAACTGCCCATTTTCTGAGAGCTGTACATCTCCAAGGCCAGTATGGCTGTCTTCCTGGTAGTGGGTCTGTGATGCTGCTGTGACTAAGGCTGCAATCATTTGCGCTTTAGTCAGGTTGGCATGCTCCAGTCCTTTGGCTTGGCATATCTCAGCCAATTGGTTCCTTGTCAGCTTGCCATAATCCTCTGCTGACATTCTTGCCTGTTCTCCCTAACTAAGCTAACAAAAACAAATAAAACTATTGTGATTTGAAACTCTAAATGTTTACTGTGTGGCTGCTTGAGAGTACAAACACTTTCTTTAGTGACCACTGTTTACAGGCTACAGGAGTTCAATATCCACACCACTGAATTCCAATATGTGATGTGGTGATCCCACCACTGCCAGCCAATTTATATGTGATGACCCTCCACTGGACCAGTAACCAAGAAGATGGGGAGATGTTCACTGGGAGGATAACAGGTACCCACACAGTATTTCCAGATGCAGCTCTCTGCATCAAGTACAATTTCCTTTAAGAGCACACAGAGACCACAATCAGTCCGGGGCTGGTTTCTTTCTCTTTCTCCAGATCCCCAATAAGACTCCCCACTGGCACAGCTATAGAGTTGAGATCTCAGCTGAGTGACCAAGCCAAGACCTCCAGCACCCGCTCTGTCCAATGAGTGCTTCGTGTCCCTGCCCAAGTAGCTGACACACACACACTCTTTGAGGTTTGAGTTACACAAACACACACCTGGGAAAGGCTGGCACAAGTCTATTATCTATGCCCCCTTCTGCCCAAACTATAAGCTAGTTAACCATTGCCATCACTCACTCCTTATCAGCTACTTTTGGGCCCTTAAAGGGTTTCCAATCTTACTGTGTAATATTAATACAAATGGCAGTTTGACAAGAGCAAGGCTATTAGGAGTGTCCCACACAGTGTCACCAAATAAATATGCAAGTAATCTCAAAACTAAAATACCTCTACACAGGTCAGCTACAATGAAAGTTTTAAATATATTTAATATTAAATAATAAAATAACAAGACAATACTAAATATATATTCACAGTGACATCAGAGTTCAAAATCACAAGAAATATTTAAAACAACATTGAAGGATAGTCTCAAATAAATAAAGAAAAATAATATCAAAACTAACCTTCACTATATTGCTGACTATATCTGAGAGAAATATACTATTCCCTAGTAACTTACTAACAGAGCAAGGCAAATGATGTGGTGAGTGGTCCTTCTTGCTGTTGTCAGGCCCAAGACAGAATGCATAATGCTCTGTCTCACTGAGAGACTTCTCACAATAATATCTAAAATATTGCTGCTGGGATAGCTTGCAGAATGACATCATTCCTAGTCATATTTATTTATTTATATTTGTTGATCGGGTAGTGTCTTACTGGCCAAGTAACCCGTTTTCAGCGGAGACCAGAGGAGAAAAGCTCCATGAAGAAAAAATATAAAAATACAGAATTAGTACCATAAAAAACATAAAAAATGCAATAAAAATTATTTCAACGTATGAACATTATAGAGTATGAAACATACAGAAATAGTACCATAGAAAGCTATGAACACACGCTACAGACATTGTAGCAATTTGAGACAGAGAAGAAAAATGAACAATATACTAATACAGAGATTACAGAAAATTAAACAATGAAAGTTTTAAGATACTTAAAGTATTTACAGTCATATCTGGGGAAATAATCAAATGTTACTTGAAGAGAAAAAAACAATCATTCAGCTGTAAAGAATGATAGAGCAAAGTGTGGGAAAAAAGATTATCCAGGGGAACTACAGGAGTAGAGCCACTTGCTAGTGAGATATTCTTTTATTTTTGTTTTAAATGAAGAGAAGGAGGAGATGCTTTGTAAGCCAGGGGGGCAGAGCATTCCTGGACTTAGCTATTTTGTTAGAGAAGTGGGAGTCACCATGGTAGTTGTGTGATTTAGTAATTTTGAGGAGAGGCCTATGAGAAGATCTGAGGGACCTGGTGTGTGCCTGTAGTTGGATGAGGGTTGAAATTGCAGGGCAGCTATTGGGGTTGTGTGTGATTTTGTGGGTGAGTGTAAGTTGATTTGATATTAACAGGTTTGGACATATGACTTCTAGTTCTCATGCAAACCCCTATTGCTGACAGCTGGCATCTACCTGTAAAATACCCAGGTGAGGGCTTTTGCTCAGATCTTTGGCAGGTACTGGAAGTGATAAAGCAATTGCATTCCTTCATACCTCCAGACTAGCAATTAGGTCACCCCAAAGACAATACAGAAAGCTTCCTAGAACATACTTTGTGTCTCTGGCTGCATTTAAGCATCTTTATGGCCTAGCTATAAAGTAATTTAATTTCAGATATTTTTCTAAAGGTTGCTGGTCTGAGGTTAACCCTCCGGTTTCCTCTGTGGAGTCTTAGTGGCTAGTACTGGACTACAACAGCAGCATATCATTACACATGTATTACATTTACCAGTACTAGAGGATGAAACATTTCTATGTACTTGGAATGTTTTGCCTTTTAGATAGCTGCAAAACCAGCCAATAGTCTTATCTCCAAAGTTGAGTGTTTTGAGTTTACTGAGTAGAAGGGTAGGGTTAACCATTTCAAATGTCCTTGTCATATCAACAGAGAGACCTGCAGAGCCAGGTACCTCATTCAGACTGCAATAAATGGTATCAGTGGCTATTACCAAGGAAGTAAAGGTACTGAAGGTATTGTGAAAACCATTCTGTGCATCGCATAACAGGCCATAGTTATGGCCATAGTTAAATGTGTTTAAGTAGTTGCTTGTATAAAAGTTTTTTAAATGTTTTGGTAATAGATCACAGGGTGGAAATAGGTCTATAATCCTTCAGCCCATTAACAGAAGTGACTTTAGTTAGAGGGATTATAACTGCATGCCTGAATGCTGGTGAGACAGTGCCTGAGGTGGAAGAGAGAGAGAGAGATATTAAAGACAAGAGTAAGGGGTTTAGTGATTTTTTTTCAGCTGCATGTCTTAGGAAAGTTGGATGAAGACTGCTGGATTTAATCCTAAAGTGTTGAAACTGAGAGGTAAGGACTTGTTTTCTTTTACTGAAATTTCAGATAAGTGTGGTTACTGCAAAAGACAATAGAGGGCATAGATCAGGAGATGAAGGTTCTTGTTATTCATTGGTGGGAGACTAAAGTGTTGGAAAGGCTTTAGTTATGCTGGTTATGATGAACTATAAAAGGTCAGCATAATTATTAGCAAATGTAGAGTATTTCATTGTTATTGATTCGTTTTTGGAAGCTGAAAAATTATTTCATGTCCGTCTTAAATATGATTTCTTTCCAAAACTGATTGTGTCTAGACCACTTTGATTCCTGTTTCTGTGTAAGGTACATGGCTTTTGCAGTACATGTTGCAGTCCTTGTTATGTTTCTTAAACTAAGAAAAGTTTGGCATAGCTATATATTATTGGGGATTCTTTTCCAGGTCTTCCAGGCTAAATCTCTGACTTTAATTTTGTTTTTAATATCCACTGAAAGCCTTGGGCAACACTGTGATCTAAGCCATCTTTTTCTAAGGGGGTACAGTGTATCCTGAATTGTGATCAGTTTTTAGTTGTAAAATTCTAAAGCATAGCTCATTACAGATATGGCATACAGGACAGTCTAACCCATAGCACTGAGTAGAGTGTTGAGATTCAGTAGCTTATTATTAGGGAAAGATCTTCCTTCAATTATTTTAGTTTTTCTGAATGACCAAATGGATTTAATGGGTGAGTGGTCACTCAAAGCAATGGGGAGTACTTCAGTGTGAAGGCACCTATTTTGTATGTTGGTTATTATTAGGTCAAGTGTGGAGCTAGAGCCAGTTCTTGTATGGGTTTGAGTAGGAGCCTGTAGTATTTGTTTCAGGCTAAATTCCTGCAACATTTTGTTCTGCAGTAAAAAGTCTTTCCCAAAACCATTGATCTTGAAATCACCAAGAACAGCTGTGTTATGTACTCCTTTAGGGAACATATGTTGTAGAGTTTTATGTAAAGCAGAGACAGTGGATGGTGGTTGGGATATAATCTGTGGCAAGCCACATGTGAGTATGCCCACCTAATATGATGTCAGAGAATACCCAATTGGGAATCTCATCTGTAGTATGAACATTTGTGCAACACACAACTGTAATTGCAATATTCTTTTGAGTAGAGCGGAAGTACTGCCACCAGATCTAGGGCCTGGTCTGCTGTCATTATATATATAAAATGTAATACTTTTCCTGTAGAAAGGTAGAGGGGCAGCAATCATCCTTCAATCAGGTTTTTGATATAGCAAGAATATGGGGGTTTGCTGTTATCAGTCATGCTTCACATCTGTTCCATTTATTATTAAGAATGCATGCATTAAAGCAATCAATGTTAAAGTCTTTCTTTCTGATATGATAAGTGATTGGGTTTTATAACTGAGGGCTGAGTTAAGGTAGCCCTAGGTTTAAGGGAATATCTTCTGAACATAAAAGGCTAAGTAAGAGATGGTGAAGTTTGAGAGAAGATTGGTTTGGGAAGGTTGGCATACTGGTTAAGGTATTTACCTAACAGACACAAGGTGCAGGGTTTGATTCTCATGTGGGGTAATTGGCCCAGCTTAAAATGTCCCATAAGGGCAGTTAGCCTAGTAGTAATCTATGAAGCTATGAAAATCATTAATTTTTGGGATGGGGATTGGTGACACCCCTGTAGGAGTATGGAGTACACAGAAACTGTTTCCTAGTAGGATAAGTGAGTTTATTGTTAGTGCCAATCAACAGATTATGTATTCTTATATGCCAGCAGTGGACCTGCATAGTTTTTAGGGTTCCTGACATGAATGTGAAAAAGGCAACGTATCTGTAATGAATAGATTAGATCACCTTTCAGCATGTAAGATGTCTCTCTAATCTTTACCCAGCCATGCAACTCTATCAACTTGTGCATGGTAGAAAGATATTTAGTTGGTTTTGTCAGTTACTGATGTTTAAATAAATAGCTTCAGACAGTCTAGTGCCCTGTGTTTTTCAAATGCATTTGTTGTGCGCTTTAGACGTGACAAGATGGAAAGCATGCGTGTGAGTTTGCAGTCTAATAGCTTGCAGCTTTTCATAATGTGGTCAACCACTGGTCAGTCCTGGTGGTGCGACTTCAAAGTTGCTGGAAATTTGACAAGAGTCATATTAGTTCTCATCTTTTTCAAACTGTATTTGGATCACCTTGATTGGTCTGTTCTATTTACTTTCTGTGAGTTCAGAAAGAAGACTGGAATGAACAACTTCATTTATAAACTCTCCAATTATAAGCTTAGCATTCTGGTGGCATTCTGTATATTTGGAAATAAAGAGACGTAAGCTGCACCCCATATTATAGCATACAAAATTATTTTCTTAATTGCACATATTAACAGCATATTGATAAGTAACAGCTTTAAGTATCACATTCTCTTGACAAAAATATATATTATGCATCACAAACATTAACCTAAAACAAATTGGTTAGTACAGACTGAATAATAACCCCTACCACTCCACATTTGATTACAGAATGCAATGAGCAAATCTCTGAAGTAATTTGCTATGGGAATTAATTACTTATTGCATAGGATTTATATGACTCAAAGGAACTGCAAGTCTGACGGGTCTTGTGATCGGCATTCCCTACCTGTTCACACCCTGGACCGTACCTCCCCTCTCAAGGGAGGCTATGCCAGTCAAGCCCAGGATAAATTTATAAATATTCATGTAATTATCCAGGTCCTGTTTGAAGGAAGATAGTGTATGACATTGTTTTATCTCTAGGGTGGATGTCTAGTCCAGATGTGACGGAGACACTGAGAAATGAATTTCTCAGGTTTATACCGCTTGCTGTGGTATTTATTGGATTGTTTAATTTATGTAGGTACAAGAGATACTGGAATACTGGGTCCCTAATTGCTTAAAAAGTAAGACAATGGTTTCATCTGAAGACCCTATAAAACAAAGAAAAGGGGGGGCACTGTTTCTACTCTTTACTGGTATCTTAGGGATTTTAAGCCTGGAATTGTTATTCTGCATGTCATATGACATGTGGAGTTAATATAGCCTGAACTTAACATTTTATTGGCATAGTTGAACATAGTTTTACTATGCCTTAAAAATTCAGTAACAAATATTTGTTATTAAACATGTAGATTTCTAGCAAGCAGTTGCTACAGTTTAAAAGGAAAGAAAAGTTTGCTTTATGTTTTTTTTTTCAGGGAGCAGATGCAGAGGACCTTTTCAAATGCTTCTCAACTTAGAGATGAGAGGAAGTACCAGATTGGGGTTTGTCACTTGGTGCCAGAATAGCTTGATGCATAGGATCATAGGAGATTACTAGGCTAACATCCCTGGGACTCTTACACATCTACCCAAGAGTTTATCCCCAAAAAAGAAACCTCAATCAGCACCTGTTGCCCCTGTCACTGATGGACACAGGTGGAACCCCTGGGACAAATTTGTGGTTTCCCATCCACTCATCAAGGTTGTGCTTGAAGAGGGTCAGCAATGTATTCTGTTTGACATGTATGGGGAGTCTATTCCAGAGATGGGGCAGCCTCTGGGAAACAAACATGTCTCTCCAGCAGATTTTGTTAATGTCACATATTAGATTTAAGCCTTTTGATGGAGTAATGCATGAGGAGTTAGACTTACGGATATGGAGTATCTCTAGTAGAGCAGGGTCTGAGATTGCCTTGTAGGCTAGACACAGATCATCTCTGAGCAATCTGTATGATACCGAGTAGCATGATAGTGAATTGAGCCTGTCCACATAGGACAGTTGTTGGAGGCCATGCATTCTCTTTGTGAGGTATTTCTGTGCCCTTTCCAGTTGGTGCAGGTGTTTGAAGATGGACATACCAAACAGGGCATTGTACTCAATTATTGGCCTAATGAGGGAGGAGTACAGAGAAGTAATCTCCTTTTTTTCTGGATGCAATCCCTTTACTTATGAGATGAACCAAGTAAAAGGCTTTTCTAACCATTGTTGCTACATGATGGTCAAATGAGAAATTGTTGTCAACCTGTGTACCCAGGCCTCTCAGCACAGGTTGTGTGTACCCTAAAAATCTTTGTATACATCCATCTGCTTATTTTCTCCTAGAAAATTTGATCATATCAGATTTACAATCAAAACAGTCCTTCATTTCTACAGGTAAATTATTTTGGTATTTGCAGGTGTCAGTAATCATTAAGCCTTTTGTCCTTTGTTTAAGGGTCATGTAAACAAATATGAAACAGCAGTAGGCATTCATAGAATTGTAGAAAAGACCAGCTCCTCTTTCCCCTGATTCAATGACACCATATGGGCTTCACCATAGTTCTATAATGCCTAAGTCCATTTCAGTATAGATGATTTTGAGGTCAGTCGTAAGGGCCAGATTGAGAAAGGGACACTTCCAATGGTAAGCCTTAACTATGGCTGCTACTGCCAGCCACAGCCCTTTCTGATCCAGAGACAGGTCCACAGCATGGTCTGTTAAATTATCACAGTGGGCCATCTCTGAAGTTGAGCTACATAAGAATGAGGCAATTCTGGGGGGAAGCCAATGATAATTAGCCATTTGCCCTTCCCTGCATATGTCTGTGCTAAGGCATTTATGTAACTGAGTGATTCAGAGAATCAACCAGCTGTGTTAGTTAACTCTGCTGAGTTAATTAACTCAGTCAAAGGTTTGTGTTCGCCCAATACTTTCAATGAGGAGATCACATTAGAGGCAAGAGCTGTGGAGTTTAGTGGACAGGTAGTAGAGTGTGTGTGTGTGTGTGTGTGTGTGTGTGTGTGTGTGTGTGTGTGTGTGTGTGTGTGTGTGTGTGTGTGTGTGTGTGTGTGTGTGGCATGTATGAGCATATGCAAAGGGATGAGTGTGTGTGAATGTGAAATTGTGCGTCTGTCTGGGTGATTACAGTGGGGAGATTAATTAAGGGATATGTCAGGTAGGGGTGAGTGAGTGAGTGCCTTTACGTGTGGGTGTGTGTGTTAGAGGTGCGTGCCTGCCCATGAATGTGTATATGTATGCATGTTGGGGACTATCATAAACTCCCCTGGACTAATGAACAAATCCTTCAATATTATAGGCGGAACACTAGAAACCAGGGAAATGTAACTGCAAGTGTAAACCCAAACAAAAAGTTAGTAAAACAACAGTTTTGCAGCATGAAGAATATAAGGGTACAGGGAACACCAGACACCAGGGATACTCAATACATACATCTCTAAACTTACAAAAAGTTAATATAACAGGTTTGCAGCTCAAACAACCTTTCAGGGGGAGAGACACTGGACACCAGGGATACTCAAGTATAATCCTAAACTCACTTAAAAAGTTATTAGACTAACCATTTTACACAAAAGACATAAGACGTATAGAGGAATAACTCTAGACACCAGTGTCACTCAATAAACAGTACCCTAACTCATTTAACAAGAATGGTGGAAACATTTTGAACCCTGTACCCTTTGCATAGAAAGTAAGCTGTCATCTCAACAGAGCTTCAGTCCACTGTGCTAACTACACAATAGCTATACTCTTTACATATTACCCTAAGTCACCTGAAAAATATATAATAATAAAACAGCAACAGGGAAAAAAGGTTTGAAATACACAACCTTGACTCACAAAGAACCTCATTAACATTTCTTCAGTCCTCTACACTACAGAAAGTTATTAGTTTTTGGATGTATTTTCTAAGCAAAACAAAGAATGAAACACTAATGTGTGGTATTATTGATTGACTGTAATGGTTTATGAATTATGAGAGGAAGGTTAGGTATAAGGCAAAATCATAGATATTCTGTAAATTCAGAGACAGCTGAAAGAGACTGGGTGTGTATATATATGCTGGGGGATACCATATCTTTCAACAGCCATGCTCAAGAGTTCAGGACAAAGATAAGAAGCACACTAGATGATACCGGGTTAGTTCTGAAATCTTAGTACAACACTTAAAACCTTAATAGAGCGACAAGTCTGCAATTATGATGCAATTTGTGAACAATAATAAAAATGAAACTCTAATATCAGACATTATTGACTGAGGTTCATAGGTAGGTACTAGGCTATCGGCCCTAGAGCCCATACAAGCCTAGCCAAAAAATGTACCCTGGCTTTCGCCACCCAAGAAAATTATTTTCCTGTGCCTCTGTCGAGCAGAGCCACAGAAGTGATCCCCAGGGTGAATTTCCCATTTCCCATCCAATCATCAAGATTTTTCTTGAAGAGTGCTAATGAGGAGCTCTGTTTGACATAGCTAGGTAGTCTGTTCCAGAGTATGGGAAGTCTCTGGGACAGGAATCTATCCCTCCAGCATGTTCTGTTTATTGTGGTGACAAGGTTAAGGTCCCTAGAGTGTGTAGCTCAGAGGGATTGGGATTTCTTTAAGTGGAGCATGTCCAACAGCTCTGGGTTTGACATAGCTTTGTATGTTAGGCAGAGATCGCACCTGAGTAGGTGATATGCGATGGAGTAAAGCTGTAGTTTTTTGAGATGGTCTGCATAGGGCATCTGTTTGAGGCCAGTAATCCTCTTTGTGAGGTATTTCTGTGGTCTTTCCAGTTGTTGTAGATGTCTTGTGAGGTACATACCAAAAGGGACGTTGTACTCTATAATGGATCTAATGAGTGATGAGTAGAGGGGAACAATGACCTCTTTTTTTCTGGATGAGAATCCTTTTGTGATGAGATGAGCCACGTAGAAGGATTTCCTGACCACTGTGGTGATTTGATTATCAAAGGAGGGACTACTGTCCACCTGTGTCCCAAGGTCTCATCACATTTTCAGCATTAAGTAGACTACAAGCTATGTGGTAGTTCATGGGTACAGAATTTTTACCAAAGGGGATGACAATACACTTTTTGGCATTGAGCTTCAGGTCATGGCTTTGACACCAGGTATCTGTCTCAGTGAGGCCCTTTTGTAGTTTGTCCACATCATTAGGAGTTTCAGTTATGGCTCCTAGTTTGCAGTCATCTGCAAACTTTGTTAGCCAAAGACCTTCTGTGTTGGCCTGCACTTCAGAGAAGTAGATACCAAACAGGAGAGGACCCAGGACTGAACCCTGTGGTACTCCACTTGTCACTGGTCTGATGTCGGATTTGGAATCTGCTACTTTCACAGTGTAGGTTCTGTCCATGAACCAGTTGGCAACCCATCTTGTGACATAGGGATTTATACCTAGTTTAGTGAGCTTATCTATAATTCCAGAGTGGAGGATGGTGTCGAAAGCCTTGGCGAGATCTAGATAAGCTGTGTGAACAATTTTACCCTCATCTATGGCTTTGGTGACTGCTTCAAAGAAGTCAATCAGGTTTAGGAGACATGATCTGCCTTTTACAAATCCAAACTGAGTAGGGTCCAGAGTTTGGAGATTACCAATGTCTTTGTTTATGAGTTCCACGATGATACATTCCATGGCCTTGCAGACCAGGCTCATCAGGCTAATGTTGTGGTAGTTCCCTGGGTCCGTCATGGCTCCCCCTTTGTGGAGTGGGATAACTGTCGTGGTGCACCATTCAGTGGGTACAAAGCCTGAGGTGAGGCTATGATTGAACATGGTACTTAGGTAGGGTGCCAGTTCATTCTGTAGTTCGTGTAGAACGCAGCCTGGGATATTGTCAGGTCCCATGGATGCTGTGTTCTTGGCTTTGGAGAGTGTTTTTTTTACCTGTGCAGCTGTGATTATAGGAACTTTGCATTCTTCTGGCATAGAGATGGGCCCTCTAGGGGGTGAGAGGGGGGTAAAGTTAGCACTGAACCTATCTGCTAGGATGTTGGCAATATCAGTTGGTTCTGTATATTTAGTGCCATTATGCTGTAACTCAGAGCAAATCTGAGTGTTCTCATTTAGATTCTTGACATAGCTATAGAATGCTTTGTGGTTGTCTTTAGAGTCAGTGGCAATTTTGTTTTTGTAACTAGCTTTGGAGGATTTTATGAGGGATCTCAGCTTCTTACTGAGGTTGACCAGGGAGTTCCTCCAATCATGGGATTTTACTCTTTTTTGCAACAGTTTCTTTCTTCTGTTGTAGAGTTTGTTTATGGCAGAGGACCACCAGATTGGCTTCCTTTTTTTGGAGGATAACATCATGGTTCTATTAGGGATAGCATGATCCATGCACTCATGTAAGTGCTTATAAAGTGCATTTGTGTAGGATTCGGCAGTCATACCTCTATTGTCCATCTGCATGGGTGTCATGAAGTTTGCCACTTCTGTCTTAAGAAGTGTGAAGTTGGCTTTTGAGAAGTTTTTTATGATGGTTTCCCTAATTGTGGCTGGGGGTGGGATGTGGATGTCTAGGCTGATTAGCTTGTGGTCAGATCTGACCAACGAGGAATTGACCTCTGGTGTGGAACACCGGTTTCCCATGTTGGTAATGACCAGGTCTAGGATATTGCTGCCCCTGGTGGGGTGTGAATAAGTTGATCCAAGGCATTGGAATTTATGAATTCTAGAAAACGTTGAGCAAAAGAGTTGGTACATGAGTAGTTTTCCCAGTTAATGGTGGGGTAGTTGAAATCGCCCATTATTAGGGTGTTGGGTTGTACCCTAATACTTTCCAGTGTATCAAGAAATGAGGAGTGTGAATCCTGGGGCATGGTGGGGGTCTGTAGCAAGCTACAATTTGGATTGCGGTCTTGCCCAGAGTTAGTTGCACTTGGATAATCTCGGATGCATTATGCTGTGCAACTAGCATGGAGGTGTGGATATCCTTAATGAATATGAACACGCCTCTGCCTTTAGTGCTTCTTTCTGGGTTAGGTGGCCGAAAGGTGTGGTATGAATTAAAGCCTGGTAATGCAGGGGTGCTCTCTGGAGCTTTGAACCAGGTCTCTGTCACTGCACAGATGTCAATGTTCTCCATTTTAAGGAGTGCCTCGAGTGAGTGCATTTTGAGGTTTAGACTTCTAGCATTGAGTAGCATTACCCTCAGATTTTGCTTGCTTGTACCTGTTACAGTGGTGAATTTATCATTTGACCCTTGCCTAAAAAAGGCACTATAGGGGTGGCAAGAGCCTTAGCCAGTATCTGGAATCCTAAGGGCGACAGGTGCAGGCCATCTCTGGCAAAGCATCATGGACTGTCGATCATGTCGTCCCAGGCAGACAAATACTGGATCCCCTTAGAATGACACCAGAAGCTTAGCCAATTGTTGAAGTCAATCATTTTGTCCTTGTACTGTGGTATCATTCTGGATGATGGCAGGATGCTACTCAGGGTTAGGATCATACCTGCCTGGGATACAAGATCGGAGAGCTCCTCCATGTCTCTCTTCATGTAGTCCAGGGAGGTACATCTCAGGTCATTCACACCAACATGGACAATGACAGTGTCATATTTGTACTTATTGTGGAGTGACCTGAGTGCATGCATTATGTGGCGGATCCTGGCACCTGACAGGCAGCTGACATAGTGCAATCATCCATGTTTTAAGAGATGTAGGGTGGAAAAAAAACACAAAAGGATGCATTAGGGAGATTCTGTCAAGTCAAAAACAGGTAAGAGGTACGTTGGTGTGTGTGTGTGTGTGTGTGTGTGTGTGTGTGTGTGTGTGTGTGTGTGTGTGTGTGTGTGTGTGTGTGTGTGTGTGTCACTGAGGGAAGAACCTTTGCCTGTAAGATGTGTGATGCATGGACTGCCAGAGGTGGTTACTGCAGGAAAGTACTGATTAGCTTTAGCAATAACATCACACAATTTAGAGATATGCAAATTAGTTGATAATGATGTATTTCT
The DNA here is from genome assembly GCF_019279795.1 of Protopterus annectens. Classification (NCBI taxonomy): domain Eukaryota; kingdom Metazoa; phylum Chordata; order Ceratodontiformes; family Protopteridae; genus Protopterus; species Protopterus annectens. The sequence goes on along the minus strand of NC_056750.1, from coordinate 567,591,339 downwards.
TCACTATCTATGATGAATCGCTGAATTACATTTCTCATAGTCAAAAAATAGTTCCTTTTGGCCACAGTTCTTAGCACAAATGGTAGAATTATTTCTAAATTCCTTGGAAATTTAATACTAAACACTACAAAAGACAAAAAGAATCTCTGAGTTTGTGTTATGGGGGTGTAGCAAAGTGATGCTCTTGAGTCAATTATTTGTTAATTTATTTTAAGGTAATACATTAGTAAAGTGTGAACAAAAATGGAATAGCGCTGACTGCAAAAAACGTCATTTGTCTGAAACTACAGACAAGATGTTAAGGTTGGCCAGCTCACTAATGATCTTGACATCTCATTTCATCATTCTTGTTCGACAAAGTGCCTAGTGTATCCTGCATAAAGGTTATTTATCTCAGATATGAACATATTAACATGTAATCACAGAAAGTGCAGTTTATTTCCAGTGCTACTATATCAAATGTATGTTTCTTCCAGCCACAAAAAAACAGAAGTATACAGGTCAGGATACTTTCAACAAATAGAAACATATTATCCAGGGCAGTCACATCTCAATTTATTGATTATAGTCCCTTAGAAATCATCAGTCTCTGCATTTCCTTTTGCTTCTCCTGCAGCTTAGAATGAGTTGCATATAACCTCAAGTATTACAATTTATACTCTTGGAAAATCTAAATGCAAACTGATACTCCACAAATACCATCTTAACTTCTTCCTCTCTATAGGTAAGCAGTTTCCCTACAGGTAAAACCATAGCGTTGCATACCTCATGCTTAAATTCCCAACTTCTACAGGTTAAGATTTTCTCTAAGAGTCTTCATTCTTGGTTTATAAATTCCTCTCCACAGGAGGCCAGCATAACTGTTTATCTGATCCTCATCCTTCCTTTTTTATGAGAAGATAATGAGGGCATACACGTGGGATCCTGTCCTCAGAATGTCCCTATACAACAGCTCCACACATGTACATGTGTAGAGAAATGTAGATATAGATATTTTACCTTCTTACAAGTAGCACACTGTACTTTTCAGCAATATGCCAGTCACAGCATTAGTATTACATTATTTAACACTGCTATGACACATGTTCCACTGTCTTTCTCAGACTTTTTATGCTACTGCATTTTATCATGCTATGTCACCTCTATGTCTACTGGTCTTCATTTAGGGCCAGTTAAGCATCTGCATTCTTGTATGCATAGTCCAACTTGCTATCATTGGTTCATATGTTCATAGGTATATACTAGGCTAATAACCACCAGGACCTTTATAAGCCTAGCTGTGCAATCAAACCCAATTGTGTCCCTATCCATCATGGGCATTTCTTAAGAGGGGTATGATAGTTAGGAAGTTTCTAGAGGTTATGTGTGTGGTGGTATGCTAATTTGGGCATTACTGTCTGCCTCTGTCTATCAAAGAAATGGGGGGGAGACCTGTGGTGAGTTTCCGATTTTTCATCCCTTGTTGAAGGTTACCCTTAAATATTCATAGGGATGGACTCTCCTTCACAAGGATGGGGAAAAACCTTTCTTTAAACTGGATTCAAACCCTGCATCATCTGCGATATTTTTCTAACCTCACGTACACATAGTGCCATAGATTCAAATTCATTTTACAGTGTTGTGGATCCTTGACATCAAACTAAATATAACATCTACACTTTTAACAGAAGTTAATTAAAAAAAATAAAAAAGTGAGTCTGCTACTATTCATTGTATGGACTAAAATAATTAAACCCTTAAATCCTTACTAAATAGATACTTCACTACGACATTCCTTTCTATACACCCCACTCACACCAGTGCTTTTTAATCCACTTTTTTATTTTATCTACACTTTGTTGACCTGGTTAGTCCCCTAGGCAAATGGCCACTTTTCATACCAAAAGTGGTATTCATACTGTCCAGAGGAAATTTGCCAACTTCCCCTACTTTTTTCCATAAGTGCATGGGATCTGTTAAATCCACTTGAACTACCACTAACTCAAGCAGACAGCTCCTCGGTTTAATTTCTCATCTACTTGTGAGAGGTAGCCTATTTATGTTTTTTTACAACTGATGCCACCATTGTTGGGTATACAGACTCATTATTAGTAGAGCATATGATCTTGTTCCGTCCATTGCTTCCTGTGAATTTGTGCAGGATCTGTAAAATTGTACATATACTCAGAAAGAGTTTTGTCTTCCTTGCTAACCCCTGCTTTCTAGTTTCTAGAGGCTATTCATTTACCTCAAACTTTTTGTGTAGATATCACCAAGCCAGTAATCTGCTATGCCCTCATATATCATGAGACTGCTTTTATGTTTAGCTATAGTTCCATAACATTTCGAAGACCATGGCTTGTCTGTGAACCCAGGTAAGCAGTGATATAGCGTGTGAGCCACTTAGTATCTTACCTTTTCCTAGTGCTAGTCAGCAACACATTTTACAAAGAGGGAAGCATTTTCTGTCTTCAACTCATACTTTTACTTTACCATCCATTTGTCCCCTAGTTCATTCACCTAGAACTACATTTTTGCAATTCTATTAATAACTAACAAAAGAAAAATAAAAGGTTGTCATCCTTGTAATTTGTTGATTTTTGCTTTTTATGATACATGACTGATTGTCAGATGACTTATCAAAAATGTAATTCTCCAAACGCCATTTTGCTTCAGCAAAGTGACGAAAATGGCGTTCAATAAAATGTCCACATCTTAGGCCATACATATTTCATTCAGAAGCAGCAATCCCCCTCTGTAGGACAGCCTAAGGGAAAACTATACACAGGAATTCTGCCACAACAATCTGATAAAATGTAAATAAATCATACATCTCAATTGCATACCTAGGAATATTTCTCTAAAACAAACTCTACTAAGCTGACAGTCTCAGAAGCACTGTATATTCCAAATTCCCAGTGTTGCTACAAGTACAAGGATACATAGACATGACAAAGCAGCAAGCCCATAGGTTACAGTTAGAAATAGATGCACTTACAAAAACATCAACACTACAAACTGAATCCAAAAGAACTATGGTGCCAGATTACCAAGTGGCAGAGGACTGATGGCAATGTATATAAGTTAGGAAAACAATGTGGAAAAAACTAAGAAGATAAGGGAGTGACAAGAGTTCCTTAGATTGTATTCAGGGCAATGGTAGAAAGAAGAAACAGTGCTTGACAGCGAGCTGGAAGAACAAATTATAAGGGTACAAGGTACAGATAATGTTCTATTATGTTAGATTTCAAAATCATCTACAGTGGATTGGATTAGCTTTGGCTTTCCATATTGATAATGTAAAAACTGCCTTATGTTGTTTTATAGTTGACTGAAATTTAAGTTATCATAGGAGACTTGTACTGGGAGAGTCCGCAGCAGGGCTAGCCACCCGGCGGTATAAACCTTGGCTCAAGATGATTGTCACTGTTGAAGTGACTCCCCAACTCCATATGCAAAATGGGAAAAATGGGTTGAGGATGGATGGACGGATGGACTTGTGCTAGGAGAGTACTATATTCATCAAACAGTATTATTTGAGGATATATACAATATTTAATTAATTTAATGTTTGTAACAGGATGACAGTGTGTGTGTTTGTGTGTGTGTGTGTGTGTGTGTGTGTGTGTGTGTGTGTGTGTGTGTGTGTGTGTGTGTGTGTGTGTGTGTGTGTGTGTGTGTGTTTGTCTTACATGTCAACTCATTTTGTGGCATAAGACAGTCATTGAAAGAAAGTGTAATGTGTCAAAGCATGGTAACAATTATGTAAATGCAGTACAGTGCTAGTGTTATGACTAGCATCATATTGCAGGCTTTCCTGCCTCAGCTATAAAATGACTGAGCCGAACTTAACATAGCACATAATCAAAAGCTCAATAAATAAAATATAATCTGTCACAGCTGACTAAAAGAACAAGACACACAGCACGTTAGTTTCCCCTCAAGCAGCAAATAAATACAATAATAAATAATAATAATAATGAAAAGTACAGAAAGCTGCTTTATTACACTAGTGGCTTCCTGCCTTTCTCATTGACATGATTTTTATTAGGCTAATTTCTCTACACCATCAATGTGGAGGCTGCACCCCTTCATATCCCCACTGCCAATATATTCTAACTCTGAGGTCGTATCACCTCAGTGGAAAGAAAAGATTTAGTTTTGTTAGAAAAAACAGTATTTCTTTTACTTCTGAGGTCTGTGCATCTGTTTGCCCCTTGCACATGACATATAGGCATGCTTTATTTTCTTATTGCATTTCTGAGTTGAGATTCCTGCCCTCTGATTTATAGAAGTGCCTTATTATGGGGTTTGCATCACTAGTCTAAAATTGCTGTCACTCTTTTTTATCACTGTGGGTGTTTATTTTATTTTTGTTTTTGTGCAACAGATTTTGAATACTGCATTGCTTTCTTGAATTTTTGCAATATTTTGTAATAACCACCTTATAGTGTCACTAACATGCGAGGACAGTGTGACAGTGGTGAGGTCTGAGATAGGAGTGACGATGGGTTCAAGGTGGAAATGGGATTACATCAAGGATCAGTTCTCAGCCCTTTCTTATTTGCAGTGGTGATGGACAGGTCGACATATGAGATCAGACAGGAGTTCCCATGGACTATGATGATTGTGCTTTGTAGTGAGAGTAGGGAACAGGTAGAGGAGACCCTGGAGAGGTAGAAATATGCTCTTGAGAGGAGGACTGAAGGTCAGCAGGACTAAGACAAAATATATGTGTGTGAATGAGAGGGTGGACAGAGGAATTGTAAGGATGCAGGGAGTAGAGTTGGTGAAGGTGGATGAGTTTAAATACTTGGGATCAACAGCTCAAAGTAATGATGAGTGTGGAAGAGAGGTGAAGAAGAGAGTGCAGGTAGGGTGGAGTGAGTGGAGAAGTGACAATGAGTGATTTGTGACAGATGGGTACTAGTAAGAGTAAAAGGAAAGGTCAACAAGATGGTAGTGAGACCAGCTATCTTATATGGGTTTGAGACGATGGCACTGACAAAAAGACAGGAGTCAGAGCAGGAGGTGGCAGAGATAAATATGTTAAGATTTACATTGAGTGAGATGAGGATGGACATGATTAGAAATTAGTATATTAGAGGGTCAGCTCAGGTTGGACAGTTTGGAGACAAAGCCAGAGAGGCAAGATTCTGTTGGTTTGGACATGTGCTGAGGAGGGATGCTGGGTATAATGGGAGAAGGATGCTAAGGATGGAGCTGCCAGGTAAGAGGAAAAGAGGAAGGCCTAAAATAAGGTTTATGGATGTGATAAGAGAGGATATGCAGGTGGTTGGTGTGACAGAGCAAGATGCAGAGGACAGGAAGAAATGGAAACAGATGATCCGCTGTGGCAACCCCTAACGGGAGCAGCAGAAAGAAAATTAAGTGTCACTATATAACATGCATAATATTCTGGTCTTGCTCAAGTTCTGTAACTGTGTTGATTTAAACTTGCAGTTTTTGGCTGGTCTATCCTGCTGAGAGGGGATGGTATTTGGGTCTATATCATTTTGTTGAACAACGTAAAAATTGAATACCTCTTCATTGAACTGTATCCATCGAAACTTAATCCATCAAATAATCATGAAGTTTTACCCAAGGAAAAAAACTAGATGGCCATCATTGGGAGTTTGCCATTTCTCCATTGTAGTGTGATCTTGGAATTGGTATATTTAGTTAGGGGGGTGTGGGGGAAACAGCCCCCTGCCCAGGTGGGTATTAAAGTATGTGTTTTTTGTGTTGGTCGGTAGGTCAGCTGAGCAATTTTTTTTCCATGGGAAAAACTTCACTGAAATGATTGTTTGATGGATTAAGTTTCGAATGATAAAGTTTGATGAGGAGGTATTCGATTTTTAGTTTGTTCTACAAAATGATACAGACCCGGGTTATTGTGATAAATACTGCAAACTCTTACTGAAAACCTGGTGGGGGAGTCAGCGGTTCTCTACAATTTCGGATGCCAATTCCAGATGCTGTGAATAACATCATTGCACACTGAATATGTAAGAGTGGGATTATGTGTAGGAAAAAAAAGTCATGGCAGCAGGGCAATGTTACACTGAAACACCCAGATTTCTTCTTCTCTCCTCTATTCTCTGATCCTAAAATGCCAGATCAAAAGAGAAAAAAGCCCAGCTCTGAGTCTTTTCCTTTGGGAACTGTTCCAATTTCCTTTCCTCTAGTCAATCAGTCATAATCACAGCCTAATAAAACAGGATTGGTCTGCTTACATTTTGCATTATTCTGTTATTTCTTGAGGGGGGGGGTCAGATTTTTAAATTTGTGTTTCTGAATGGTGTTATCTACAATCCTATTATATGTGAGGGGAGTCATGCTATTACATATGCAAATTTCCTGCTAACTTGCTGTCCAGATTTTTAGCTATTTCGACCTAATTTTCAAGAGACATTGTCCAGATTTGTAATGTCTGCAGGTTAAGGCATATGTTAATGACTCAAGGGACCATACAGGAAATACAGCACCAGACAACAGATTAAAATCTATGCCAAATTTCACTTCCACTACACTTGTGAGCCACAGTATAATGCTTATACTATGTATTCATGTAAGCATCTGATGTCCTAGGAATAATAGTGTTAAACATCTCCCTAAGATAATGTCACATTTTCTAAACTAAAAGAGATAAGAACAGCTAGAGCATGCTGGGCTGCAGCACCACCCCCTAGCTAATACAGAAAAAAAGAAATGTGGTAACTCAAAGTCAACTATTATTTTTAAACTAAAAATAATAGTTGCTTTTCTGTTGTGTTCTGGGACTAAACGAGATCTAAAACAAACAACAAAATCTGCTTGTTACAATTACTAGGTATTAATCTTCCTGATCATCAATTGGGTTTGATCGTCAGCATGCAGCAGTGACAGAACCATTGCTCAACGAGCACCTCACCAGACTGCTGCATGATGTAGCAAGGAGCCGCTTCTACTGAAATATGGCTGCCTCATGTGATTGACGCAGTAGTTGATGTGGAAGAGAAGCCCGAGCATGGGAAAAGTTGTTTTTTTTTCTTTAATTTATTTAAAGTATTTTTTCAGGCATTATGTGTGCTATTGCCAGTATGTTGGAAGAAGTTAAGTACTTAAAGTATGTGTGAGTGCATGTATATGTCAGTGAAGTGCTTGTGCATACATAGACAAACTAATAAAGGGGTCATTGAGAGAAATGTTAATTTTGATGTCAGTGAATTATTTGTGGTATGTACATAGACAAAAAACAGTTATTACAGCTTCTGGTGTAAGTATTTAATTGTTTAAGATTTAATGCCTTCTGTGGAAGGTTGGGCGCCGGGCTGGCAACTCGACACCATAAAACTCCACTGCCAATCATGAGCGGACAGATGATCCACTGTGGCGACCCCTAACCGGGAAAAGCCGAAAGAAGAAGAAGTTGTTATTTTATATATGTTCATTATGGATTATGTTATGTTTTATAAATGAGATCAGATCAGCATTTTGTAATTAAACATCAGTATATATTACAATAAGGATATTCGGAAACTGATGCCAGGCATTTACTCATCTTCCATGAACATCTTTTCTCATATTTCTTTTGTAGGGGACAAGTTATTTTGGATGAGGTATATGACTATTTTAATACAAGAAGTAAAAATCTACTGAGGGAAGTCTTAGATGAAAAGGTAAAAACGCTGCAATTAATAATTTTGTCATGGTGGACATTTCATTTGTGAGAAGAGGTAACTGTCAAACTGGAACAATTAAGACTGGCTTTAGAAAGGCTAACATGAAAGAAAAATTGGAGATAACTTTGCAAACCTCCAACTGTAGATGGATGTCTAGAAAAACAGACCACAATTAACTTAGATAGGGATGTGAGCAGGGAAACGATAAGATGTACAGTGAGAAAGACAAGTGTTTTTCAAGAGGTGCGACAAATAATGGAAAATCACATCAGAAAAACATTTCTGGAATGCAATTTGTTACATGAGCACAAAGAAAATACACAGCAAAGCAGCACATGTAAAAAGGTATTAATACAGACTTAGTCATTTAAAGAATAAAGGAATTAATTTCTTGTTTTTTTTAACAGAGTGGACTAATCAGAAGGATCCTGCTCAACCAGAACCCAGGCCAAAATTCTATCAGCCATAATTGGTTTAACATAGTCCAAATATCTACAGAATTCCCTCAGTCTTTACCTTGGTGCAGTGCAATATCATTTTTGACAAATTCTGAGAATTAGTTTACTAAGCCATATATTTCTGTTGTGATCAATGCTGTTCCCCAGTTAACACACACACACACACACACACACACACACATATATATATATATATATATATATATATATATATATATATATATACATATACATTTTCATGAATATGAGGTACGTTTGCATTTTTGTCATGTTAATAGTTATGTATTTACTTAGTTGCACAATTGTTGATACGGTGATAAGACTAATAAAGCCAGAAAGGATCACAAACCAATATTGTGTTTACTACTCTCCAGGGAATTGCCTTTTTCTTGATTTTAATTTCTGCATTTATCCCATTTGCATCCTTCTTCCCACCTTGGCTGACCATCTACTGTGTCACGTCCAGCCTAACCTTCCTGCCATTCCTTGTTTTCTGTCATCATTATCACCGATGCTCTCTGGAAAGTGTGAAGAATAAATGCTATGTTGAATGATCCAGTGGAAATGCCTTGCCAGCTAAGTAAGGTACACGCTATCTAGCCTTTAACTTAGATATCCAACATGTTCTGGTTGTATCCTTACTGGTGATCTACCAGGCTTGTTCATTCATAGCTCCTGCAACTGAATTTTCTACAGTCTCTGCCAAGGGGGCAATATACAGTGAAACATACCACTATCTCTCTGCCAAGGGGGCAATATACAGTGAAACATACCACTACCTCTATGAGTAAAGGCAGTCTTTCAGAAGCTGTCATTTGCACCACAGAAGAAGACATCCAACTGTCTGGCTTGGGTATTGCACCACTCTCCAGCTATCATTAATATATGTGCCACTTTCATGTAGGAAACATCCTTCTGTCCATCACATGGACTCTGCTTTCCTGTTATATTGAATCATAATTCATAGATTTCAGAAGATGAAGTTGTGATGGAGGAAAACAGCATGGCAAATAGTAAAACTTTACTCACTACTGACACCTTAAGCTGAGATGATACAGTTTAGCATGTGAGAGTGACTTGGCAGAGGTACCTGGTAGCTTTGTTGTCCTACCTTCTGCTTAAATATATATATATATATATATATATATATATATATATATATATACATACATACATATATACACACATACACACACGTTAAGCAGCTCAGGCCTTTATACATTAGTTGAAGAAAAACTTATAGCAGCTGCAGTGGTGTAGAGAGGTATGCCTTGACTATGATACAGGCAACCTGAATTTGATATGCAGCTCGGGTTACTGACAAAGTGACCAGGATGGGCATCCTTATGCCAAGGGAGAATGCTGAAATGGGTGTCTCTCTGCAACTATCCTTGGTGGAGGCTGAGGACATCACTGGCATGAGGTTTGGTACAATAAAGGATGATATGTGGACTTGGCTGAATTGCCATGGAGGTTTGGCAATACATTACTTGTCCACATTACATCCCCTCATTGGGTACAACTACTCTGCCATGAAGGAAGGAAGGAGGAAGTGGGTAGGGCATACATTAAAACCCCCAAGATGGATGCAGAGATGCTTGAGCCCCTGCAGTATCCTTAGGATCCACAACTTGCCCCAGGAATACTAGATCAATCCAGGGGTAATGAGGCAGTTGTTACACCTAGTGTTGACATGGTATGCTGGGTTACTGGGCCAGTAATGATTAAAGAAAGGGGACAGAACAAGTATGTGCTCTCTACATCGGATACAGTCTTCCTATGAGATCTACAGCCAGCTGGCAATCAAACATTAACAAGCAGGATCAAGATGTTATTTGCATGCATGTTTATGGTTGTTTATTAGGTGGCTGCCTATGAAGACTGTGTGCTACATGATAAAATACTCAGTCATTTATAATCTATTGGATGGGTTAAGTCAGGGAAGGTTTTGGACTCTCTGCTTGTAATGTGGATGATGGTGGAATCACTAAATTGGTACTGACATCTGTTATAGTGTAACAAAGCCTTAATACCTTACAGGTTGGAGAAATGAAAAAGGAAGGAAATGATTATCTGTGAAGAGCATTGGGTTCTTTGGTGGTTTACGGTACATTCAATGTTATAGTGAGCATTGGGTTCTTTGGTGGTTTAGTGTACATTCGATGTTATAGTGAGCATTAGGTTCTTTGGTGGTTTAGGGTACATTCAATGTTATAGTGAGCATTGGGTTCTTTGGTGGTTTAGGGTACATTCAATGTTATAGTGAGCATTGGGTTCTTTGGTGGTTTGGGGTACATTCAATGTTATAGTGAGCATTGGGTTCGTACATTCGATGTTATAGTGAGCATTGGATTCTTTAGTGGTTTAGGGTACATTCGATGTTATAGTGAGCATTGGGTTCTTTGGTGGTTTAGGGTACATTCGATGTTATAGTGAGCATTGGGTTCTTTGGTGGTTTAGGGTACATTCTATGTTATAGTGAGCATCGGGTTCTTTGGTGGTTCAGTGTACATTCTATGTTATAGTGAGCATTGGGTTCTTTGGTGGTTTAGGGTACATTCAATGTTATAGTGAGCATTGGGTTCTTTGGTGGTTTTGGGTACATTCGATGTTATAGTGAGCATTGGGTTCTTTGGTGGTTCAACGTACATTCTATGTTATAGTGAGCATTGGGTTCTTTGGTGGTTTAGGGTACATTCGATGTTATAGTGAGCATTGTACATTCAATGTTATAGTGAGCATTGGGTTATTTGGTGGTTTAGGGTACATTCAATGTTATAGTGAGCAATTGGTTCTTTGGTGGTTTAGTGTACATTCGATGTTATAGTTATTTAACGTTTGCGTGAATTAGTAACTGTTAATTTGTGCTTTTGTTTTTTTCTTTAGGAGATCCAGGGTTAACTGCTATGGGGTTCTTAATGCTTCATATTTTATATTTTGCAGTCTAAAGTGTTAACAGCCAGTGTTTTACTGTTAATTCAACTTGTGTTACAGTGAGAGTTTATGTCTGTACACTACATTCTTAGGTAGTGCTTGGATTCTGAGTAGCTTGCATTGACTACATGCTGTTAATAGGTTCAGTTTCCTACTACAGATCAATGGCCCTAAATACAGCACTTTCATGCAAATACTACAGGCAAACAGAGGAATGTGTAGCTGTAAGAACTATTTATATTTGCGTTAAATGCTGCAAATCGGTAATTAACAGAGTAGCTTATACAGTCCTTCTTATATTAAATATTTCCAAAACTTATATTTTCAGAAAGACTTCAGTAGTCATGAAGCTTCCCTTAGAATGTTGTAATTGGAAACATGTTTATATAATTACACAAGGCAAACCCAAATGGTATTATCCTTCATGTGATTGTCAGAAAAACTCAATTTGCTAGCTGCACAGTTTTATAGAAAATGTGCCAATTAGCCACAATTGCACATACATGGCTGAGTTTATCATTCCCTGCCTAAAGTCATGAACAGATATATTAAAACAATAATTACACATTAGAAGTATAAACTATTTTATGACTGTTAAGACTAGAAGATCAAGAGGTAGAAAAAAGAGATCATGATAGTAAGCAATGGAAATAGCAACAAATTGCAGCTTCATGGTACACTTAGCACCAGTTTTCTATTGCATTTTAATAGTTGTTTCTATTGCCAGTAATAATATATTAAACGTCTATTTTGGAATATTATATATCTAAAGAATGTCTTCAGCTGGTTATAGCTGCCTGTTGCTCAACACGGCTATGTGCACAAATAAGTGCAGCCAGAGAGCACAGATTTAACTGCTGTTTCATGTTCCCTTTATGTTTTTTTTTTTTTTACTTTTGTAAAAGGGAATGAAATATGAAATGAATGCTGCATCAGTCCATACTGGTATTATGCATACCTGGGTCTAGATGTAAAGTTTAATTTTTCCCTACCCATATTTCTCTTATTTATCACTAACTCCTTTGTAGTTGTAAAATGCACAATTTTGTTCAGTACAAATATGGCATTTCTTATTTTTAACATCTTAAGACTAAGTTGTTGAATTTCGTAGACAAAGTAACAATGTTCACTTATCTGGTCTTCAATGAAGAGGAGAAATTATATATGGCATGTTTAATTTTCTTGTTATGAAACAACTGGGTCATTAAAGCCCTACTGTACCATTTATAGACCCACCATCCTCCTTTCACTATACGTATGGATTCTTGCAGATGTAAGCCAATAACTATGGCATCCATTATTTGTCATTATTACCTTTTATGAAATGCAGAGGTCAAACAGACCAGCAGCTCCTCATCATACATAGGACTTCAGTTCTCTCTTGTATCTACACTGCCCTCTCTCTCTCCCTGAAATTGTTTATGGAGATCTAAAGCATGGTTTGTGCAAAGATTTAGAAATACCATTTTAAATATGACTGTATGAACATCTAGAAATAAAGCCTTTACTTACAGTCTAGTCAAACTCAGGAAAGCTCTTCAAAGTCTGACTAGATGAACCAGTGCCATTCAGCCAGAACAAACTAACAGGCCTAAGATGAAAATATTATATCATTAAAATCCCAGAACCAATAAAACAAAAATGAAAAAGCACCCCACCACACACACAGAAGAGTAGAGTTAACCACAGAGTGTCTTGGATAAGAAGTAAATAAAGTATGAATGCAATCATCTTCCATCTTATTTTTCTTCATCTGCAACAGAGTAGACCTAATCTTAGCTGTGATATTAACCACCGCCTGCAATAACCACACAACTTTAAGTATAACTCTAAGGATAACTCTAAACAGAACCCTAACAGATGGGGGCGCTAGGGCAACATTTATGGCTTGGGGTTAAGGTTTAGTCTGAGTCTAGGGAACTTAATTATACTTGTAGTGCAGTGTGTTAACATAACCCTTTCTACTATATTCATAAGCTTAGCTTTAGGGTTAAGCCAGGGTTAAGATTGCCATGAACTTTAAGCTCAATGTTAGTCATCAGGAAGTAGTGTGAGCAAAATACATTGTTACTTCAAGCTGTTTTCCTATGTACATGTTAGGAAACATATGGAGTGCTGTACAAAAAGGGTGTGGCTTTTCATTTGTTAATGTTCTAAGACTTTTTGCAGTTTAACACTGCAACATACTGTTATTTTGGAATGCATTTTTATTCCCATAGAACAAGCACCAACACTGCAAACATCAACCACATAAGGTCAAAACACAATCTTGAATTATCCAACAAGTGGCCCTGCACACCTATACCCTCTGATACTCATATATACCTACTCCAAGATCATGCCATAGTGTGGAAAGGGCAAAAGAAACATTTCCTGCTGTGCCACAATTTCAAACTACAATCTTTTTAGTACATCCAAAAAGCCAGTAGTAAATGCATTCAGCATTCTGTGTTTCAACCTTCTCTGATCAGTCTCTCTTTCATATGTGTTTTTCTATTACAAGAGACCAGGAAATTCCAAGGTCTCAAACACCTATCTTATACAGAGGTGACCTGTGTCTGGCATACAAGGCTACCTCAGACCCAGCCTTGATGGAGATGCTGCATATACGTAAGACAAACTCCATTCAAGCAACCCACACACAAGGCCTTAACCTGGTCTGTGACATTAATAGAACTTGTTGGTGGGATAGAGTTGTGTCCCAAAGACTCCCCCATCTGTGGAATAGGGCTAGAGAAGTACTGTGCTTGACATAGAGAGGGAGTCTGTTTAAGAGGAACCTGGATGATTGGATGGGAAATAGAAAATATACCCCTGGGATCCCAACTGTGTCCCTGTTGGACAGGGGAAACAGGTGCTGACTTTGAGGGAACATGGGCAAAATTATTGGCTAGACTTATAAGGGCCTCTGTGCCAGTAGTCTAGTATCATACTATGAACCTATAACCTATAAATTATCACATTATTTTAAGTACATCCCTAAGCAACAGCCTAACTGTACCTTAGTCCCCAGAATTATGGTTAATATAATTATGGCTGGACCTTCAAATTATGAATTCTAACACCTGGGTTAGTTTCAGGATGAACTCTGATTGAAGTTGCTCCCAAATCAACTGGGTTATTCCAACTCTAAAAGTTACTGTTTGGGTTAATGCTGGGGTTAGGGTTAGTGCCAAGTCTGGGGTTTTGGTTAGGCATAAAAATACAGTATATACCAAGATACAGATCTATTTATTTTCCTAGTAGCTTTCAAATTTGGAAAAGTATAATTATAATTATTAGTACAGATGTTTGAGTAATCATAAATTGTGAAGACTGTATTTGTGTTACTGAGGAAATATGAGTGAAGATTCAGGCTTATGTCAGGTAAATGTCTGCTCAAAGTCCTAATAGCACACAGAGTTAAAAGAAAACTCCACCTTAGAACTCAAAAAATATCTTTTTTTCATTGTATCTTTGTTTTCTGAGCTATTTTAATGCCTCAAAATTACTCCAAGTGCTTATTTTACAATTTTAATGTATTTCCCTCAAAATGACAGATGATGGGGCCTGCCTTGGTAATGTGATCTTGCTTTTTTTCGCTTTCAGTCCCTCTTCCAAGAATACATTTCAAGTGTGTTAAGTTCTCCTCTTCTCTGTACTAAAAACAGTGCCACAGCTTTCTGTTTTTTTTTTTTATATCAACTGCTGTGTCCCTGACATTAGCAAGATTAATTGCCCAGCTATGATGGGCATCAGTACTGACAGTGTAAACTACAGATTTAACTGGGTCTATGAAAAGTCATCCATGTGGAGATGAATTCCTCTGCAAAGTATGTAAGAAGTTAAGCTTAAAAAAAATAGGTGGGTTTTCCATTCCTTCAATTCCAATAGAAGAAAATAAAAGTTTTAAATAGTACAAGCAGGTTTCTGGCACCTACATAATACTGTAACTCTATTGTAGGGAGAAAAGAAACCTAAGGACTGAGTTAAACTGTAGGAGAATGTAGACTTTTCCTTCAAGTTTAGGGCTCAATGTGATAGCCATAAGGAGGAAGCCTGAAAGTTACTATGGTCTTATTTCAGGCATCACACCATCAACTCACACGCAGGGCAACTTGTGCTGGCCTGAAGCAAAATGCAAATTTCTTACACAAAAAAATACCAGCAAGAGAAGGAACCATATAATTATACAAATTTAATGAGGCATCTACCTGTTTCAGCCAGAACTTTCTTCGGTATGCTTACAAAGAAAGAAGGTATATCACTGTTCAACAGCCTAAATCTTGCCTTCATATATGTAGGGCTGAAGTTAGAGTTGTGATTGATGATTCGAATTATGTTGGTTTCTGTAAGTGTCTTTGTCTTAAGGAAGGAGGATAAATGAAGATGTTGGTTACTTTAGGCATAATAACTTAGTCTTAACCATCAGACTTAAAATTTGGACAGAAATGCAATTTCATATGGTAAGAGGTCCCAACAGCCACCTTCCCATGCTGAAAACATAGCTGATCAACACTATCAAAAATAACTAGCTTATTTCATTGCCTTTCTCAGCCCCTCCATTTGTGGGAGAGATTGCTCAGATGCCTTTACTGACTCAAAATGGGTTTTTAAAAATGTTCTGCAGACCACTATAGGCCCCATGACTGTCTACTTTCTACAGGGGTATGTTTGTCTGCCTTCAGATGAACTTTTTAAAAATGTTTTACAGAGCATTGTAAGTAATACAGTAATCTGCACTCATTCACACACACACACACACACACACACACACACACACACACACACACACACACACACACACACACACAAGTACATATATAAACTTAAATTTTCTTCTGCATGTGTCCTTTATTATTCACAAGCTGCACTTTGGAGGTATCTCATACTACTTTCTCTACATCAGATTTGCTTTCCTGAATTGTTTTGCAGAACACTGAAAATGATGCAGCAGTATACAGATATTTTAGCTTTTCTGCTACGACTCTGCTTCACTCACAACAATGTGGAGAATGAAACCTTGTTCTCTCCAATCAATCTCATTAATCCAATCAATGTCAGTCAGGTTTGTAATTGTTGTTTGTAAGCAGTAGATCCAAATTGCAAAATTCACACATGAAGGAAAACATCCATATAGCTGAGACAAATTTGTTCAATTCAAAATGTGTGAATTCCCTTTTCCTTAGTGGTATGGCTACTTGTAGTTGAGAATAACCCAGGTATTGGATTGTATCCATAACAGCTTGCATACTCTACAAGGCCTCATTAGGCACACTTGCATAGTATAAGATAAGAATGTGTTTAATAGAAAGTCAGCACTCTGCTGTGCACTGACTCACAACTGACCAGCAACAAGATTTTTGAGCGGAATGCAAATGCAGTTAGTTAGTTAGTGGGTGTGTCCTATGTAAATTAGAACCCTGTGCATTTCAGACATTTTATAGCAGCACTGGTAATAACAGGACTTATCATTCCATGGTGGTGCAGCGGTAGCGTTGTTGCCTCACAACAAGAGGTTCTCCCATTCGATTCTCGGCTGGAGTGTGGGGAGTGATTTCTGTGTGGAGTCTGCATGTCATTCCCATGGTTGGGTGGGCATTCGAAAGACGTGCATAAATGGGCGTGCCTTCGTTGATGGCTGAACATCGAGCTGGCACCTCGGCATTCGTGAAAATCTACTGCCAATCATTAGCGGACCGCAGTTCCGCTGTGGCGACCCCTAACCGGGAAAAGCCGAAAGACAACAACAACAACTGGTAATAACAGGACTTCACATTTTGATTAGGCTGTGGGATGTGGTCAGCTTCACTTTTCATTATCCATCGGTTCTACATTTATATTATATCAAAAATTTGTGAATGTATCAACTAAAATCTATAAACACAGAAAACCCTACATAAGCTTACTAGATTGGGGCTTTTACTTTGAAATTCAAGCATGAACAAAGAAAATGGCAAAAGAGACTATGCTCTAGCCATTAAAAGATGTCACTTCATTAATTCAACAGCAATTTTCAGTCACTTATTGAAACCACAGTTTTGATTAAAAAGCTGAAACAGAACCATGAAACAGCATAGTGAATTCTGAACTCATAAAATCACAGAGGAGGATGCTTGTAGTGTCACATACTACTAAAATAACTCATGCAGTAACTGGAAACATTCACTGCAGATAATTAAATAAGTATAGTTCATCATAACTAAGATATTAATGATAAAAATCTGAAGACAGAAATTAGCAGGACTGAAATGATTGTTTATCAGATGCAATATATTTAACTAGAAGAAAATAATGCAGTATAGCAATCTCAAATGTCTGTTGCATACAACATGAGGCTAGCAGGCCTTGGGTCAAGTATAACATGTATCAATATAATGTACATTTAACATAAAGTGGTCTGATATGTGATGCAAAGAACATCTTGCACTGATGGTTTAGGAAATTCATTTCACCAAACTCCCTAATCCAAAAGTAAATAATATTTTGTATTATACAATCCAGACCCTAATCCCTCTGTATTTTCTTTTTTGGTATGCTTAGATAATTCCTTTGCTATATTTTAGTAGTTTTGTGAGGTTGGTGTTAGGATTTCTTACTTTTATAGTTTAGTATGTTATATCTGCGGTGGTGGTGCTGCGGTAGCTTTGTCGCCTCACAGTAAGACATTGTCCTGTTCGATTCGCAGCTAGAGCGTCTTCTGTGTGGAGACATGCATGAATGGGTGTTCCTTCATTGAAGGTTGTGCATCAGGGCTGGCAACTCATCATGTAAAAATCTACTGCCAATCATTAGCGGACCGGAGTTCTGCTGTGGCGTCCCCTAACCGGGAAATAGCCGAAAGACACAACATAGTTTAGTTATGTTTTTACTTAACTCGTTCTTCATTGGTTTAGCTACTCAAATGCGTGCCCATGTTTAAAATAATACAGTTTTTCTTACTGGCTGGGTTAATCTTTGTCTTTTTCATTTTTTTATTTTAACTTTTTTAATTCTAGTAAGAATTAATTCCTTTTCTATGGTACTGATTGACACACTTGTTTTGGAGGGCTTCTTGTGTGGATTTTGTGGATATTATGTATAAGTTTTCTTTTTTACTTTGTAGTAAATGGGAAATACATTTTTTAATTCAGGTTTGTATTACTTTTTTAAAGATTTTTAAATTAAACTAAATATAAGCTTGTGTTTATGGTCATTTTTGTGTGTGGATTAGGGTGCTTTTAAGGGTGCCATTATATATTTTTATTAATTAAGTGTGCAATGTTACTTTTTGCTTAACTCTAGTGAATTGGAAATGTAAGCTGTGTTTTATAGTATTTAAATTTTATTTAGATTTCCGGTAATCTTAGTGTAGATTTGGGTTCAAGGTGTCTTGGAGGCTCTCTCTTTTTTTTTTTTTTTTTGGTGTGTGGGTGTGCAGTATTAGTGAATAATGTAAACCTAATAGTGTGTATGAGTAAAAATATATTGTTGATACACTAAGAGTGTAGATAAATGCTGATGACATAACAGCACACACAAACCAAAATCCATCTACACAGTGTACCAGATACAGATTATCACATTCATTATTTTGAGTTCACTGTTAGAAAAATAAGTATGCACATGTACATACATATTCTTTTACAATAATTTACACAGATGACACATATAGTAAAACCAGTGACGAGCAGATTGAAAACTTTAGTTCAAGACACTAAAGAGGCTGACAGACACAGTAACATAGCATTAATCAAGACATAGTACAAATCAGAGAATGAATTAAGAGACTGATTTAAACTGAGCTCAAAGACATTTAAAGGAATAATGTTTCTGTGAAAAACTGCACAAGAATGCCACACTTTGAGTAATTGGGGAGATGCACACACAGTTTGGAAATACAGGGGAGAAATGCTCTTAATGTTGCTATAGTTTTCGGGTCTATATTAGATCAGCGAACGCTGATTGATCGACCTTATGTAAGCAAAAGCTTACAATCTCGAACTGTCAGTTCAGCGATTTTTTTCCTAGAGAAAATAATCCCTGATCCAAAACACATACACACAACACAAGCACACCAAACAAACAGAAATCCACACACATACACCTAAAATCTGACACCTAACCCTACACTAAACTATGCACACACCACTAACTATCCACTTACCTTAATCCAAACCCTAACCCTAAGGTCCGTCACGATCGCACACTCACCTCACCCGCTCTCTAACCCTAACTCACCTAAACCGTTCCCTAACCCTCACATCCACACAATCGCACACATACCTAACCCGAGCCCTAACCCTAACTCACCTAACCCACCCTAACACTCACATCCACACAATCGCACACTTACCTGAATCTGACCCGTAACTTTCCACCACAGCACTAAAAATACCGAAGCAACAGAAACGGACAACCAAATTCTTTCCCTAGGAAAAAAATCGAGTTTCTGTTGCTTCAATATTTTTAACATTCACTAAAATAAGGTCGATCAATCAGCGTTCGCTTGTTTAAGCATTTGCTGATCTAATATAGACCGTAGTTTTCCATTTCTTTTTCAAACACTGAATATGTGGCTACAAATCAAAAAATGTAACTCCTTTTTCAGTTGGTTGATGGAAGGAAAAAGTGAATAGCCACACACATAGGATAATATTTAAATTGACTGAATGTGGCTGCTCCTGTTAGAAGAGACCACTATGATGCCAACACTTGCACTAGATAGATATTCCTTGCTCAGTAGTGAGGGGATTTTCTTGTGGAATCCATGGAGAAGAAATGGAGAGTTTAAAAGAAAATTCAAACCATAGGTCTCAATCTCTTAAGAGGTCAATATGGAACACAGACCCTGACAATGTGTGACAAACAGGCAAAATGTCAAAAAAACTATTTTTGTACTGTGTGCAAATGCACCATTTCCACTGTGCCTTGCAGAAATGTTTTTTCAAATAAAATCAATATGTTGAAGTATATATCAACCAATAATTAACACTGTATACAAATCATCCACTTAGAATAAAAAAGCAATAGCAGAACCTCTGTATAAGTCTGAGTTCTCATAACCCATACACTTTTCAATAAGAAATTAGATTTCACATGATTTATTAAACAACACCTCAAAAGTGTACTTCATTATAAAGCATATTCCTCATTTTGGTCATAAAATGTCCATATTTCCTTGAAGTTTCAAGGATCAGTCAAACAATCAGGGTTAAAATAACGTTAACAGCCATTCACTGTAAATAACACTGAATTATATTAATGCATAAAATTACTTGCAGTAAGTACAACGTAACATATTTTTGCCATCCTGTGAGCTCCTAGTTGAAGTTATTAGTAAGCTGTTCTGCCTTCCTGCAAACATAAAAAGCACACTGCTAGAATTCTCCTACCCCAATAAACAAAATACTAAGCCGCCAGACTCCCTCCCCCACCAAATGCACAGCACAGAACTCCCCTATCCTCTATAATACAAACGATAGAAATACACAAATGTTTGCCTGTTCTTTCTCCACTGCTGTAGCAAATGCTGGACTAAAAATTACCCACTTACCTGTAGCCAAAGATACACCACCAACAGATATGCTTCTCCAGAGAAGAAATTGCAGACCATTTTGAGATTAGTGGCTTGCACACTGTACCATAGTCTCAACCCCCTCCATCTACTGTTTTGTTCCACATCCAAAATCCTTAATATCCTTGCTTGCAGCATGAAGTTGAACTCATGCAGTCCCCAAAAGTTTCCTGGCCCCAAACTAATCCATGCTAGAAACCTCCTAAATCCTGATACTTCTGCCTTCCTAAAGAAAAAGCCACTGTTGCCTTCTGCTTCACTGATGAATTTCAGATTGATGTTAAATCCACAAAGTAAAGTGATCTGTGCTGCACAACACCCTTTTTTTTAATGCAAAACAGCGGTGTGAAAATTGTAGTACTGAAATTGCTCACTAATTGGTCACATTTCAGCTTCTCCAGTTTGGCTCACCTTGCATCAGAAGTCAACCTCTGATTGGTTCATATTATCTGCATGCCGATTGGCTATATTTTTATGGTACATGAGCCAATCAGAATGTGGAAAATGAAGCCAAAACAATGCAGAACTTTAGAACTGTGTGAGCACAGTGCCTTAAATGCAGTATATTCCGCATAATCCAGAGCACTTGGAAGGTGAAATTTAAACCATCATAAGAGGGAAATATAAGGAATATAAAGTGCTGCATATAAAATCCCTTTAAGTATTATTTTGGACAACGCACTGACTGGGGTGCTATAACCCACACACATTACTGATGTTTTCTAGACAGGTTCATAGACACAGAGTTTGAAGTAAGAACTCTGCAAGATGTTTTTAACCCCCAGTGGGTTGTTGCTCAATAACTCCATATGTTTTACTTTAATAAGAAGCCAAGCAAAGGTTATGTTTGGATGATGGTTTTGCTATTTTCAGCTTTTAAGTTATTACAGACCAAATATGATGAGGATTAGCTGGGGTGGTAGACAAAGTGATTTGCAAGTTTTAAAGATACATTCCAATATCTGGAAATGTAGTAGACATATACAAATTTAATTACAATTTAAAAAAGAGGACAAATCTTAAAGCTTGTATATGTTATCTCAGAACTGGAGTATAGTGATTAAGTTATAAGTAATAACGTCTATCACACATAACTAATTTAGGTATAATTTAGAACTTTAATAAGTGGATCACAGCAAGCTTTCTGAAATGGTGTGGCCAAGATTATGCCAAACATCTCACACAAAGCAATAGATAATCCCTAAAAACACAAGAGCATAAGAAAATTAAAAAGAAATAAAGCTTTGCAAGAAAAGTAGCTGCAAAAGAAGATTAATATTAATATCCTAGAGGTAAGGTCAGTTAAACCAGCTCTTCTTGTAGATTTATTTATGTCAGAAAATTTGCAGATTATAAATAACAACAGAGGTACTCAGGAACAAGAACTATGATCCTCTTCACTCCAAGACCCGCAATATTGGGAATGGAACAAATTCTTTGAACAACTGCAGATAATTAAAAACCAGTTGGAAAGGAATAAGATATCCATCCAAAAAATAAATGAGCTGACAATGAGTTGAGAGCAGCTCCAGGAAGAAACAAGTAAAATACAACAAGAGCTTAACAGCTAGACCCAGTTTATAAAAATGGACTGATAGCCTTGATGAATAATTAAATATTTACATACAGAGATGTCTTCAAACCAATTTGTGACAGCAAACAATCACATTTATGACATTTAAAAAGGCATTTAAACTGTCTATAAGTCCATTTTAATGACTGTTTTTAGTTTTGTTTGACCAACTCCATTAACAGATGATTTATATTTATTGTTTGATTTTTTTTTTCAAATGAGTTATCAGAAGATGGACACACAAGACTTGTTTGGCATTTTTAATGAAACAGAGTTTACTAGCCATTTGATTTCTGGTGAATTTTGGGAATTAGTTAGAAAGTTAAAAATAATTACTTGAACTTCCACGTAATTTATGAAATTCCATTTTAAAGGCACCTAAGCAAATTGTTTAGGTGCCTTGCAGTATTGCAATAATTGGTACAGCTGATGAGGTCATTTCATTACATGTTAAGTCTAATTCTGAACAGATGATTTTGTACACCAAAAGGTTTTGAAATTGGAGCTGTTATTTCACTGGTGAAAGAAGAACATGAAACAGATTCTAGCACTATGGTTATTTTATTGAAAGACTTTGAAAAAAAAATCCAAGTTAAATTCTCTGCAATTGGACAATGAGTTTTCAAAAGAATGTTTGAAAGCTAAGTGCATCCTAAATGGGCTCCGAGTTTACAAAATTCCAAACAGAACTTTTGGTAATTTCCAATCTGGGCAGAGAAATGATCAGTGGTTTTGATTATACAGGATACAGAGTGATAAATATTTTAATTAGTGTCACCAAAACACAGATACTGACTTTGTCCACTGAGATGTATAACAATCAGTGGGACATTGTCAAGTGTTTACATGATGGCTACATATAACTAAAATATGGTTAAGAATTTCAAAAGTTAATGATTTGGAAAGGATCTGAAAGATAAAAATAAGAAAAAGTTTGATGAAGAACAGAAAGACTATGCATCCAATACAGTGTATCTGTAGAAATCAACTAATAATCAAAGAATGATTGATAGTGGCACTGACAATAGTAGTGGCATTTATAATACACTACTTACCAAACTGAATAACATTCCTAACATGATCAATCAAAATATTGATTTTCCTACAATTCACCAATCTCTGAGGCTTTCATTAAGCATACACACATCTGGAGTTTAAAACAAGTCAGAGTGTAGTGAGTAACCAATGAGTCCCCTACAGGAACTTACAAATACAGATATCTCATTCCTCCAACAGAATGCACGGAGAAGGAGAGGATAATGGAAGAGGTGAAGAAACTAATGTCTGCTGATAATGGTAGGAACATTAATGTTTTTTTCATTCTAAATTTAAGTTCATGACAATTAAAGGATACTAACTACACTATCTTTCAAAAAGGCTCATTTTTCCATTAAGGAGAGCATCCTTGGTAGAAACACTTACAAAGTAAAAACACTGTACAAGAAAACTGAGCATGTATTTTTAATGCAGCAGTTTAAAGTGAATTGAAAACAAAATCAGTTTAAAGTTACTAAGTACTTTTAAACCCCCCTTAGCTCAGATTATACACATTTGAAAAGACATTAGAGTCTTATATCAGAACTATTTTGAAGGCACCAGTACAAAAGCATTTTCTCAATTTGTCATCAAGTGAATGGATGGCAGCAGATGGATTAAGAAGGGGCAACACATGCCTATGCCTTAAGTGATAATTCAATAAATGTGTTATAAAACCTATGCAATCAGACTAATGAGAGGGAGGGCAAGATGTCATGATGGGCGCAGTACAGTATTATGAAAAATATATGCTGTCAGATAGATGTTTTAATAAAGAAATGGATTTGTGAACAATGCATGGCAGGTATAAAATTTTTAGAAAACGTAATACTAGAACTATATGAAAATGGCAGCACTGATGTTTACATGTATGATTTTTTTAAATGTTTTAGATCTAAAATCAGCAATAATGCTCAGCATTCCAAAAATTCAAACATTTGCCAGTATTCTCCCCAATATTAGACTCCTTGGTTCTGCATAATGCAAAAAGACAGAAATGATGGCTTTATTTTTGGATCACATACTTAAATATGTGGTTTTTGAACATTAGACTGTTTTTAAGAGACTCTTAGGATTTATTTGAAAACTTCAAAAGCTTGTAGGTAGATGAACATTGCTGGTTAGTTCTGTGTGATATTCAAAGCCTGTATACTTGTTTTCCACATGAGGTATATATACTTTGCCTGATTTTGAGAGTATATTACTTGCTGTGATAAGTACAGTAATGATTTTGTTAATATGTCAACTATATTTAATGGAATGTATTATGCATAACATTTGTTATGTTTCATAACAAGTAC
Organism: Protopterus annectens; assembly: GCF_019279795.1. Lineage (NCBI taxonomy): Eukaryota > Metazoa > Chordata > Ceratodontiformes > Protopteridae > Protopterus > Protopterus annectens. Next base: position 567,566,860 of record NC_056750.1, on the reverse strand, counting down.
TTTCAATAAATAAAAGTTGTTACTGTGGTAAAGTTGCTCCATATAGTATTAGCAACATGGGTGGAAACACTGCTGTTTTCTTCTGAATTTATAAGTGCCAATTGATTGAAGGAATTTTATATGGAATGGAGATGCTTCCAAAGTCAGATTGATTTAAACTGTTTTAATCTATACTTATTTATTTATTTATTTAATGTTGTATTTAACAGTTCTGAATCATATATTAACCTTAAGGAATTTAAGGAGTTAGCAAAGGTTGTTTTGAGTCAAAGATTTAAAATAATCTTACTTTAACAAACTTTAACATTCATACAGCAACTTGTCATACTGTGTAGATTAAAGAAATGTAAAAGGCTGACTGTAAGAGTGTTAACATCTGACGAAAACATGTTTTTAAACTAATTAGAAATTCTTCAGGATTTATTTAAAGACAGAAGACATCCCACTAAAATGTTAATACTGTTAAAAGAAATACAAAAGTATGTTATAGGAACATTTTAAGAAATAATTTGGTTTAAGTAAAAAACAACAAAAAAGATGATTGGAGTTCAGCAATTCACTTTTAATTTGGATACTGTGGAGGTGAAAACATTATTATGAAATACTGGGACATTTTAAAAGTGAATAGTCATGTGCTCTAGGCGCTTGGAGAAGACCCAATATGTGTACATAAAAAAATTTAGGTACTCTAAAACTTTGTTTGAGAATGTAAATATTATATTAGAATGCACAAGTGTGAAACAAAAGGGTTTGTTTAAATTTTTCTTTTTCAACCAATGCAATGTTCATATTGGACTTTATGTTATGGAAGAACGCTTTCATATTGCCATGGAATTGTGTATATTGTTTTATACAACTGCCTGGCACTTTACATGGTAAAAAAGAGAGAAAAATTTATGGATTTTTAAACATGCATCAGCCATTAGAAGCATACAAACCCAGAATGCATTATATAGACATTGTATGAACTATAAGGGTTTTAAGAAATTTGAGTATTTTATTTTTAAATTTGCCTAGAGGATGTTGATTTTAAGTCTACTCCAAAGAAATGAGAATGGTGTTGGCAGTTAACTTTAAATGCTGCAACATTCCTGGGTTTAACATTATGTGATTTCAATCAAGTCTGTCAATGTTGAAAGCACAAGAAATAAAATGACATTATGAATGTAATGAATAATTGTTTTTTTAATGTTATAAATGTGGTTGTTTGCTTCAAATTGTTCTTAAGAAGTCTGGGTGTGACTGTATAGATGAAAGATCCTACATTTTTTATTAAATATTTAACCATTCATTGAGCCTGTCTGCCTATTTTATTAACAGGCTTTAGATGTTTATTGTATTTATTTATGTATGTATTTATTTAATTTATTGTTTTTGATCAGTTCCACTAATAGTTTATTTGTGTTAAGTTAGCAACAAGAGGTTATCCCAACAACTGAAACATTTAAAGGGTTTTATTTCTAATACAAAGGCACAGGAAGAATTAAACAGATCAAAGGAAGTCAGCTTTACTTTACTAAATAGGTGTTTGCATAGGAGTCGGTTTATTTTCATACCTGACCATGAGAAAGCAGTCAAGACTTATATTAGTAAAGATGCAATCATAACAGCAGAAAGAGTTGATCTTGATAATACTATTGCAGAAGGGCAAAGTATTACAAACTAGAGACAGCAGAGTGTTTGTAGAAAATGATTATTCAATATATACTAGACAGAAATTAAACCAACCTATCCCAGCAACCAGGGAATGTCAAGAGGCAGGTGTCAGATTCAAGCTGCTGTATCCAACTGTCTTTATAGTATTTTTCATTGGAAGATCAAACTCAAAGTGACCCAGCAAGCAGAAGGGGACTCTGCTTCTAATTATTCTGGCAGTAAGGCTCATGGATAGACATTACCAGTGAAACATTTTCCAATGTTCCAAAGGAAAATGCTTGAGAAACAAAAAACACATAGGAGTTGACTAGAAGAATCAGGAGTAACTTGGACTTGAACCAAAATCTGAAGATAAACAGGAACAGGACCAACAGCAATGGAATTTGTGAATAAATGTTGAGACTAAAAAGAATAGATCACATTTGTGAAATAAAGCTTTGCAAGAAAAGTAGCTGCAAAAGATTGAACTTTGTTAAACTTGTGGGTGAACTGCAGAGTATATACTTACTTTATCATTAATGTTTAAATGGACACTAAAATGGGGAAATATAACTGAAAGTAAAACAGTTTTTGTTCTTAGTATTTGCAGTGAACATTTCATAATATAAATTGCATGTTATATTTAGTAAAGCAGTTTTGTGTGGTATGTAGTCAGTAGTATTTTAAATGTTTGGGGGGATCTTTTCTTTTCAGTGATTGTTTTGTGTGTTAAAGATATTAGCATGAACAAGTGCAATTTTTGTTGTAAGAAAAATAAGCTTTACAATATAACAAAAGAAAAAAGGCTGGACAAAAACATTTCTGTGATCTTGGGCTGCTGGGGTGGGGTTGAGGTGTAGAGATGCACTGTGTATATTGTATGTAGAATTAAGATATTTGCTCTTAGTTTCACAGGGCTGAATGTCTAGATTTGTGCCTTTGGCTTAAACTATAAACAATTGTTGTGTAAGCAAGTAGGCTTTAAAAATAATGCAAAATGATGAAAGCCATGAAAAATGCTGTGTCTTACAAATGCAAAAATATTCGCTTTTTATTAGTAGATATTCAGTGAAAGTCAAGAAGTCTGAAGGCAGCTGTATATTCTGTTCTGAGTGAAATTTATGAAGATTCACTTCTGAGTACTTTTCCATGGAGACAAGCTATCTGCAGGCGTAAGCAATTAATCTTGAGAGTTCTGAGCATTCCTTGCTGATGGAAATGCAGAATTTAAAGGTACATTGGCAAGAAGTTCAGTAAAAAAAAGTTCAGTAAAAAAAAAGTTTGAAATTATGTGACGTGAATAAGAGATAGCATTCTCGCTAATAGCCTCTTAATGCATTTAATTGAACAGTGTACAATTTAGTTTTATTTAAAGATAGCCAGTGCCATTTTTCTTAGGGCTAAAATTTATTTTCTGAAAATATACAAGCTGTGTTTAACCCCTGTTAGGGAAACAGAGATAAGAAAATAACAGACAGCAACCAGTGTAAGTGTAACACAGGCTGTAACATGACCTTTAGCATGGGTAACCTTACTTTTAGGTTAGATAAAGCCCATGGGTACAGCTGTCAATTTATACCATTTGTTCCTATATGAAGTACTAAACTTCATTTTTTGAAGCTGTTCATATAATTGTGTGATTCTTCTAAGTTAATAGGGGATGGGGTGTTCTAAAACTCTAAGTAGTTTTTTGAGGGTTTTCACTAAAACAAGTCTTGAAAATGTGACATAAGTTCAAATGGAGATGAGAATAAACAACTGCACAAAAGATCAGCCTGCTAAAGTTAGTGTGTGCATGTAACACAAAGTTGGAATTACACATTCTAAAAAAATGTCATGTATAATAGGTGGGAATAATAGCTTTTTACCATAATGTCTATGCTATCCATATTATCTTGGAATGTAAATGGCCTTACAGGTAGAGACAAAACGGAAAGAGCATTGAATTATATTAAAACATGCAGAGTGCAAATAACAATGCTACAGAGACACATATGAAAAGAAATGAGAATATGAATTTGATAAAAAAGGGATTTCAAGATGGATATTCAACAGAATATCATATACAAAGGTAAAGGAAAGTAATTATACTAATTTCCTAGAGGAACTAAAACACTGATAGACAATGGGAAAAAAGACAATGATGGCAGATTTGTGGTAGTAAGGAGCTTTTGGCAAAGGAGGAGGTTTACTCTGGCATATATTTTTGTTCCTCTGAAGAATGGAAAATTTTGGGATAAACAATCAAATTCCAGCACAGAATATTGTTTATTGTTCGAGAATGTAACCTGATTTGAAATAGTAAGGATGTATCAGAGGGACCTACAAGGGAAAATATAACAAGAGGGTGGATTTCTGAAGAAATTTATGAAACTAGTTAGTATATAAGATGTGAATTCAGTGGTAGAAACTCTGAGAAAAGTTGCATAAAATTCCCCAAGGTACAATAACTGGGCTAAACTAGATAGAAATTATATTTCATGAGAACATTTGCATTTAAATGAAAGCTTCAACACACATCCAATAACTATTTCAGATTGTGCACCAAAATAAAAATAAGATAAAAATGTAGGGTAATGAAATAAAAATAAGAGACTGTTTTCCCAACCTACCTGTTAAAAGGAGAGAAATTTAAAAAACGGGTAGTAGAAATTAATTGAGAGTTACTAGGGAATACAGATATTTCTTCAGAAGTTATATCTAGTGAGTGGGATTAAATGAAAATGGAGTTTAAAAACAGTGTAGAAATCGAAGAGAAGATATGGTTCCAAACTAATAGGACAAAGGTTAAAGTATTGCAGAATAGAGGAAATTAACAGAATAAGAAGAGGGACAAATGCAGAGCCTAATGTAGAAACGATGGAGGATGTGTATAATATGTATGAGTTCAGAAAGATTGCTGCTAAGCAACTGTTTTTGATAACTCCAGAGCACAAAAACTTTTAACACAATGACTTAGGCAGCAGAATATAGAAAGGGTTGTTGCCAAACTTAGGGAGTTGTAACAAGAAAAATAACCAAACAGCCAGTACATTTTATTTATTTATTTTACATTTGTTGACTGGGATAGTCTGACTGGATTCATGTCCATTTTCAGCAGAGGTCCGGGGAGAAAAGCTCTAAGGTAAACAGATACAATAAAAACATTGAAGACATATTACAGATATGGTATTTACAAAGAATACATAAGCAAACATGAATAGGCAAGTTCACAGGTTAGAGATACCCCTGGTGACAGTCAGGGGAAAATTAAACGGTAGTTTGATTAATAGATTATTCACATTCATGATGAGTTAGCCAGGCTTGTTGCAGTGGCAAAGCCAGTTTAGTGCTAGATGTTGTTTGAGTTTAGTTTTAAATTGGCCTAGGGAGGATAGCAAAGAGGGAATCACTGGCTAGATTGCTAATTTTGATTGTCTGAATTAGTAGTCTGTTCGAGGATCGAAGCAGTCTCAGATTGTTATAGGGGGTGATAATATTTTTAAGAGCTGGTATATTATCTGGCTTATAGAGGATTTTATTAACCAAAATCAGAAGGTTATATTGGATTAGACTGGGAAGTTCTAGCCACCCAAGCTGTTTAAGGTTGACGCAGTGGTGTGTTCTAAAAGGCAGGCCAGTGGCAAACCTGGCAATGTTATTGTAACAGGTTAACAGTTTATTAAGTACAGTCTTGTATAGATTAGAGAGAAGGGGGGAAGCATATATTAGTGTTGAAAGTAGGTGAGACTGAGCTATGGTAATCTTAGCTGAAGGGGTTAGGAAGGCTTTTATTCTGTACAGTGACCCAAGTTTTTTATTGATGGTCTTGGTCGATTGGTTTGCATGTAGGTCAAATTTTAGGTTATTGTCAATAATGACACCTAATAGTTTTGTAGAGGGGTCGGGGGTGATTATTGTGCAATATTTTGCATTTATGGTGAAGGTAAAAGCAGAAGACCTTTGTGTTGGTGAGAATAACAACATTTTAGTTTTTTTGGGATTTAGTAACAATCGACGTTCAGAGAGCCAGTTTTCTATGGTATTAAAGGTGGACTGGGTAGCAGACCTCAAGTCTGTAGGAGATGTAGCTAAGCAAATCAGGGTGGAGTCATCAGCGTATTGGATACAGCTGACATTTGGGATGACCGTATATAAGTCGTTAATAAAGATGGAAAACAGTAGGGGCCCTAATATGGAGCCTTGTGGTACTCCAAGGGTGTTAGGTAATAGGTTAGAGAGCTAGTTCGGCCAGAGAACAGCCTGCTGCCTCCCATTAAATGGCTTTAGAATCTAGACAGAAAGATTGCAGGGTGTGAATCAAAAGTTGGTGATCCACCTTGTCAAATGCCTTGGAAAGATTCAAGAAGAGGGCTGAGGATATGTGATTATTGTTACAGTTATTATTTATGGTATTGGAAAAAGCTAGTAGGGCTGAAGTCGTGCTGTGGTGTGGACGGAAGCCGTGTTTGGTATCGGCCATGAGGTGATTCTGGATTAGGTGGTGCAAGAGTTGTGTATACATTTTTCCATAATCTTTGCTAGTGGAGAAAGTATAGCTATTGGTCTATAATTGGAGAATTCAGTGGAGGAACCTCCTTTATGTAGTGGGATTACATAGGATGTTTTCCAAATGGTGGGAATTTTAGCCTCTGCTATGATACGATTAATTAGTATTGATACTGGATAGGCAATGACATCAGATGATTTTCGAACGGACTCGTCGGGGAATTGGTCAGCGGAGAATGTGGTGGGTTTTAATTTTTTGATCAAGGTCTGAATAAGCGATGAGGGCACTGGTTGGAAGCTGAATGAGAGTAGGTTTATAGGGGTGGTACTATCAGGGACATGGGAGCTAGGAGGTAATTGGCTAGTTAGGGCTTGAATTGTCTCAGTAAAGAAACAGTTAAAACTGTCAGAAACTTCCTCAGGGAATTTATCAATGGTAGCAGCGGGGATAGGGGTAGACATTTTTCCAGGATGAAGTAGATTATTCAGACCTGCCCAGAACTTCTGAGGATTGTTCTGGTTTGCTGTCTGTAAATTACAGCAGTATTGTTTTTTTGTCTTGTAAAATGGATTTTTTTAGTTTCATTCCTTGCTTGCCTGTATTTAACATGATCATGGGAGTCTTTAGTGGAGCACCATAGAGCCCAAAATTTGTTTCTACTGGTAATTTTTAGTCTAGACTCTTTAGAAAGCCATGGTGCAGTTTTTGCCTTTGTTCGCTTTGAGCGGGCAGGTGCATGCAAGTCAAGGATTTCAAGAAATTTGTTGTTAAAATATGCAACTGCCTCCTCTAAGGGGAGGTGTTTTAGCATAGACCAGTTACAGTATATCTTTTACAGATATTTCAGAAATTTTATGAAAATGTGTATAATGCAGAAAAATGTAGAAATCAAGAAAGAGCACAAATGGAAATATTTATGGAAGATTTAGTTATGCCAAGGTTAGAGGCAGATGAGGATTCAACAACTAACATTTAAGATAGGAGAGGGATAAGATAAACACAGTGATGTATAATCAATCTTCAGGAAAGTCTTGATGAGCAGATAGTTTTCCTGCAGATGTTTGGAAGGAAAACATTATAAAGATTTTGGAAGATTTTGTTTAACAGTGTTTTAAAAGGAGGGGGAAATGCCAACATCTTGGAAGAACAAAAGATAATAAGAAAATACTGAGAAACTAGAAGCTCCTATTTATGGGTATGGCTAGTAAGATACAAGCAGTGAAAATGTTTTTAGTCCTTTTAATTTTTATATGGGTCATATTTTTGTATCAACCCAAGGAGAAGTTTTGGACAATAATAAAGAGCTGAAGGAATTTATCTGGGAGGAGAAGAGGGCAAGAGTTAAGTGGGAAAACTTGATCCTTCCAATAAAACAAGGTTGTTTAGGACTACCTGACTTGAAGGATTATTTTAGAGCTACACACTTTAAGCTCATATACATAACACAAGCAGAAGGTTATAATTCACAGTAGAAATGGATGATGATGAAATGGGGGAGGGTAGTTCCATAAATAAAGAGAGTGGGATTTTGGATGCAGATCATTAAAATGAATAACAATAACCACAGAAAATATTATATTCAGAATGTAGCAGAAAATATTAAGAACTATGCCAATATGAAAAATGGAGAAAGGAGATTTTTGCCTATAGGGATGACTGCAAGTACGGGCACAGAAAATATGCAAGAAGGGGTTGGAATTTACTGGGAAAAACTGGCAAAGGAACCAAGGTATTGGGAGCAAATAACTAGACAGGGAGTGAAAGTAGAGTGAGATAAGGCCAAGAAGACATTTGGACTACAGGCTAGGGACTTCTTCCCTACCAGGGATTGATTTCAGAGTGTAGGCAAAGAGAAAAGGATAAGGGACTCTTAAAAGAAAGACCTGCTTTGGTGGGGGGGTTTAGTCAAACCTAGAACAGAAGCTGCTGTTAAAAAAATGTATAATTAGTAGGATGTATAAAATATTTTGTGATCACTATAAGAATCAATCAGAGGTGGTTAGAAAAGATTGAGAAGACAGACTGGAAAAGGGATTTACAAGAGAACAATGGGAGTACATCTATATAGCTCCCAAGTATGCAACAAGTCCAGAAGGTTTAGGATCTTTGGAAATGTTTGCACAGAATTTTATTATGCCCCAAGAAGACTTCAGTGACAGCAAAACAACATATTACTTCATACTCCTTAGCTGTATAATAACTGTTTCAGCTTTCTTTCCAAATGGTACCCTGTCCCTGTCATTCTCCTCATCAGCTTCAGGTTTAGCACCCCCAATATGTGATATAAAAGTAGCATCATCAACAAATCCAGTAAGACTTGTCAAAGTTAAAAAGCTTGCATCACAGCTGCTTGGCAAATGCAGCTTGTAACTGACAGTTTAAGCACTCAAAATAAAGATGTTTAATTTATTAAAATTATGAACTAATGAATCACAAGGAAAAGCTGAAAAACCTTTACAAGGGAGGAGAAGCTCCATGCATCCCCAAAGTCAGGTCTTCACCCCTAAATCTCTTTAGTATATTAATCTCACTCCCAAGATTGCTTCATCTTTGTGAAAGTGATCAGTGACAAGAAATACAACATCTGTTTCATATTTTTCCAGTAGGCCACAAGCTCTTAAACCAAAAAAAAATGCAGCAAATGTCAAGCACAGGATTACCACTGCCTAGTAAAGCAAGCAGCAGCTCACACAGAGCGACAAGGAGTACTACTGCCTAGTAAAGCAAACAACAGCTCATGCAGAGCGACCAGGAGTACCACTGCCTAGTAAAGCAAGCAGCAGATCATGCAGAGTGACCAGGAGTACCACTGCCTAGTAAAGCAAGCAGCAGATCATGCAGAGCGACCAGGAGTACCACTGTCTAGTAAAGCAAGCAGCAGATCATGCAGAGCAACCAGGAGTACCACTGCCTAGTAAAGCAAGCAGCAGATCATGCAGAGTGACCAGGAGTACCACTGCCTAGTAAAGCAAGCAGCAGCTCATGCAGAGCAACCAGAAGTACCACTGCCTAGTAAAGCAAGCAGCAGATCACGTAGAGCGACCAGGAGTACCACTGCCTAGTAAAGCAAGCAGCAGATCACGCAGAGCGACCAGGAGTACCACTGCCTAGTAAAGCAAGCAGCAGATCACGCAGAGTGACCAGGAGTACCACTGCCTAGTAAAGCAAGCAGCAGATCACGCAGAGCGACCAGGAGTACCACTGCCTAGTAAAGCAAGCAGCAGCTCATACAGAGCAACTATATACAGTAGATATACTGGATCAAATGTGATTCAACCAATACATGTATAACATGGTGAGTGGGCAGAACATCTTTTCATCAAACAGAGTCCAAGCCCAACAGCATTGCATACGTAAAGCCCGCACAACACTACATGCTACTGAATGCAAATAAATGTCCCTTCTGGCCCTACAACATTAAAAAAAAAAAAAAAGCAGCCGCAGTAAAGTCACAAGGAGTTCTTATGTTCCTAACATCTATCAATGACTTATACGGGCACCTGTACAGTTGTATCAACTCTGCCATACCTGATAGAACCAAAACAAGATCTTCAAGGAAAAACAAACATGCCTGGTGGACAATGGGCATTAATAGGCTATAGAAAAGGAGAAACAAATGCTGTCTAAGAGTAGGAAGGAATGGTCTCAAAATTGGAAACACTCCCTCAACTTAAACAAGCAAATAAGGCTCGTAGTGAAGTCCTCCAAAGCTAATTATGAATCCAAATTAGCTTCCCTAATTAAGGATAACCACAAGTTCTTTAGTTAAATCTGTAACCTGAAAGATAAGGACCAGATTTGCGCTGAACTCATAGTTAATGGTATTACATATACAAAACCTGTGGATACAGCAAACCTGCTGGCTGACAGGTTCAGTGAAAACTTCACTCCCTTGTTCCCATCACATATACCCCAAAGCATCTCTAACACCTGTCCCCCATCTAGTATCTCTGAGGAGCAGGTCTTAAATACCCTCTCCAAGGCCCAAAACACAGCCTCTTTGGGACCAGACAACATCCTGGGCTGTGTTCTACATAGGCTAAAACAGGAATCACCACTGGGCACACTTCAATGACAGCCTAAGCAGCCAAATGGAAAACGGCTACTGTAATCCCTTTGCATAAAGGGGGTGCATCTAGAGACCCCAGGAACTACAGACCCATTAGCCTGACCAGTCTTATCTGCAAGGCCATCATGGACCTTATTAACAAAGATCTATTAAATCTCCAAACGCTCGACCCTAGTTTGTTTTTTTCAAGAGGAGATCATGCCTGTTAAACTTGGTGAACTTTGAGACAGTCACCAAAGCCTTAGATGAGATCAAATCTGTTCATATGGCCTACCTAGACTATGCCAGGGTCTTTGACACAATCCCCCATTCAGGCATCATTGATAAGCTCACTCAGCTGGGTATCAACCCATATATTGTCAGGTGGGTTGCAAACTGGTTCACTGATAGAACTCATACAGTCAAAATAGAGGACCACACCTCCTCCAGCAAACCTGTAACCAGTGGTGTTCCACAGGGATCAGTTCTGGGACCCCTATTGTTCAGAATCTACTTCTCTGAAGTACAGGCTAAAACTAAAGGACTGTGGCTGACAAAGTTTGCTGATGACTGCAAACTGGGAGTGATCATTGGAACCCCAAGTGATGTCAACATCCTACAAGAAGGTCTTACACAGACTAGTGACTGGTGCCAAAGTCATGGTATTAAATTTAAACGTAATGCAAAAAAAATGCATTCTCATCCCCTTTGGCAAGGGTAATGTTCCTCCTTACTACCACATCAATAGCAATACCCTAAGCACACAGTCAGTGGTGAGAGATCTGGGCACACAGGTCGACATCAACCATAACTTTGATCACCATGTCTCCACAGTGGTAAGAAGGGCATTTTATATTGCTCATCTCAAAAGTAAGGGCATTGCCTCCAGAAAAAAAAAGAGGTTATAACCCCCCTATACTCTTCCCTTATCCGGACAATAATAGAGTACAACACTCCCTTTGATACATTCTTTTCCAAACACCGGCAGCAACTGTAAAGACCACAATGGTACCTTACAAAGAGAAAATTCAAGGTCTTCAAGATCTGTCTTATGCAGACAGACAGAAATAATTGTCACCATACTCTGTTGTACAGACTGCTCAGAGGTGACCTGTGCCTTCATTTAGAAGGATATCTGACCCAGCTTTAATGGAAAAGCTGCATATGGGTCACTCACTCAGAAGACGTTAACCTGGTATGTGACATCAACAGAATTTGCTGGAGAGACAGACTTGTCTCATAGAGGTTACCCCCACCTTTGTAACAAGCTTCCTATTCATGTTAAAAAAAGCCCCTCACTGGCCCTATTTAAGCATAATTTGGACAATTGGATGGGTAACCAGAAATTCATCCTGGGGTTTCTACCTATGTCCATCTTGGACAGAGGCAATAGGTGCTGATTTTAGTGTCTGCTTGAACTAGAAACCCTTGGGAACATGGGTTGAACATGGCTTGTAAGACCCTGAGGCCATTAGCCTAGTAATCTCCTATGATCCTATGGTAATGCCCTGACTCAAAGCTGGCATTGTACATGGCCTCTCTTCTTACCCAGATGGAAAATTCTCCTGACAACTGTAACTTTATATCCCAAAATCCTTAATGATATTTCTTTACATAAAATAGCAGGTTGATACTGGCCTGATGGGGGAGGCAGTTAGTGCAGGTTCACTAAATACCTCCTTTTTGCTGAATCCATGGCCTCTCATTGTCAGCATGTAAATCAGATTATTTAAAGTATCCAGAAGGACTTCATTTTTCATTATCCTCGCATCAGACTTCAGCAGAGGCACTTTCACTCCAGCCAAATCATATTCACAAGAGCTGTACTTATTGTTTTGGGGAGCTCTCCTGTGCCACAGAATTAAGGCAATGACACTGCGCATCATAGTCTTTGGTAACATATCTCTTTTGATTTCATCCGAGTGCCTTGAAACAAATACAATACATGCCTTTACTTGCACCCCATCTTTCTCCATAATCTCCAGCATGGTATGCTCCATCATCTCAAACTGCATTTGCTCTAGTTATTCTACCTGGAAGTCAATCACCAAATCAAGCTTCAAGAAAAAAAGGTACCTAGTAATCCATAAAATAACACTGACTCCATTTTTAAGAACATAGTCACAGACAGATATTCAGAAAAATGATAAAAGGGTAAACAGAGAACCAAAGACACAATAAAAGATGTACTGTAAACAGGAACTGTGCTGCACAAAAACATCACCATCTCTAGTGACATAGCAAAATGTCCACTATCTACCCAAAAATCACCTCAGGCATCCAAAACAAAGCCTACAATCCTAGTAGGACCAACCTCAACATTAATTAAAGAATGTTTGCACAATAAAAGCTTTCATCCATGCATATTTGATGAAAACACCCCTAATGATATTTCAATGCTGTATTTCATAAGGTTTGCAGAACAGCATGCTCTAAAGTTCAATCATTTCCTGTGACAAAAATCTGCATGGTACCAACAGTACGTGAAATGCTTTGTCATGCTTTACTTTTGCATCATTTGGTTGCTGTAACAATTTCTGTCTTTTTCATTTCAGTAAAGTGCAACCTTTTTAAGCCCCTTTCAAAAATACACAGTGCTCATCATGCATCTTTATTAAATGCAAAGTGTAGTGTACTTGGGTAGTTGTCTGGATGTATGAGCTATATGCTATTTAGCCTTAATGCTGAAAAAAATAATTATTTCAATTTCATTCTGTTTCTCCCTTGGAGAGGGTTTTAGTGGTGACAGATTAAGCAAGGCAGTCATGATTTTCCTTTGCTCAGCTACACATTTCAGCTTATCCTTCGGGAATCCTCAGTTATTACTAACAGTCATAAGATAAAATTCATTCAGTGAGTCATGCCTCTGCTCATAGACTCATCCCAGTGTACAATTCCTGGAGTAATGACAATGATAGCCATCCAAGAGGTGTCCACAAGGTTCCCCTTCACAAGATTGAATGGATGGAAACTCGAAATTCATAATCTCGAGACCAGAATCTCGAACTTCCATTCACTCGAAATTGTGAATGGGAGCCTTAGGTTTAAAAAAATAAAAAGTTAACTTACCTTATTGCAGTGGGGCCAGGTCCCCCTGTACCCTAGCAGTTTAAATGTGAATGTTCCGTGACCGCACTATAGCGGAGGAATGGATAAACCTCCATTTTGCGCTTACGCGTATAGCGTGGCATGGGAAATTTCCCTTTCCTTCACTATAGTGCAATCTCGGAGTAGGTATATTTAAGTAGGGGGGTGTGGGGGTGCAGAGGGGGCGAAGCCCCCCCCCTGCAAAAACATTTGAAAGGTGTTCATTTTTTTTTTTTTGTCCCTTTCATATGTTCGAGTTTCTCTAAATTTGAGATTCTGGTTTCGAGTTTATGACTTTCCAGTTTAGAGAAATTCAATCATATGAAGGGGAACTGTCCACAAATGATGCTCAAGCCTCCTCCCGCAGTTAGCTCATCCTGACATGAAACAGCAGCAGCTCTACTCTGTGGGACTCCTGAATGAGCAAGCTGTTCACTTTTTCACAAATAGTAAGGTCACTGACCCTAAAGCAAAAAGACATTTCTGCCCCTTATATTCACTCTCCAGAAAATATGACTTTATGCAAAAGTGGGAAATATACTGGTAAAGAGAGCTTTGCCAAAAAATGCACATCTTGTTTTCCCATTACAGCTCAGCTAACCCCCCCCCAGAAAACTGCAGCCACTTTCCATATCCCCTTACTTAGTGCAAATATTGCCATCAGTCATAAACGAAACCCTAGTGTAAGTATAACATCCACAAAGGACAGCTTTTCCACCACCTGAAAATTGTATGTCACACTTTTCCAGGAGATAGTCATGGCCACACAGTTAGATGTGCTAGTTTTCATTCCAGATGCTTCAACATTTACAGCAAGTTAATCAGATGCAAGTCAGATCTCATGTTCACATGAGGCCAAAGGGATATCATCATCCTCAAAAACAGAGAAGCCAGCTTAAGTACCTCAGATTGGATTTTATCTAAGCCTTGGATTTACAGTGATATCCTGTTCAGGAAAATAATGAGCAACGATGGTGAAAAGATGTACCGCCCACAGAGCCCAGCAAGTACACTGAAAGAGTTTGGGGTGAAAAGATGTACCACCCACAGAGCCCAACAACTACACTGAAAGAGTTTGACTTAATGTCAGGGGTACAGATACAAACGTCACTAGCTCCATACTCCTAAAGGATCTTCCAAAACCCAATCCCAGGTCATGCAGTCATATGTCTCCTCCAAGTCCTCAAAGCAACAGTAGATTAGAATAGCACACTATCCAATGGGATCATGACAGCTAAGTGATGGCATGGTCACTCAAGCCCAATTATACAAATATAGTTTGCTGACCTTGCCCTTAGACACACAACTATGGTTTGTCCGCCTGCAGAAAAATGCCCTGTTTTAGTTTCACTGAAAGTGGTTCCAGTGGACTGTATTTGGCTAACTGGGATTCACAGATATGTTTGATCAATGAGTCAGTTCCCATGATCTACAGCTGCACAAATATTAGAGTTATTCCATTGCCCCATGCCTTTACTGCAGCCTGCTTTACTGTTCTTGAATTAGAGGTTCACCTGTCAGCCAGAATGTAATTTCAGGCATTCTGGACAAGACCTTTCCAGGGAGGCTGAGTACTTTCATCTCCCCATGAGATGTAACATACTGTCTCTGGTCTCTCTGGTCTCTCTCCCACAAGAGGAGAAAACATACTTGATCTCATCATCACGAACATGGGAGCACAATGTTCAACACCGGAAGTATACCCTAAAGACTAGTGTGGTCTCCTTTAAGGCCCCGAGCAGGGGGGAAAACAGTACTTTAGCCATTGAATCACTTACAAATGGCTGCTACCAGCACCTGCAGGACTGCATGGATAAGGCAATCCCACCAGTCTGGTGGACCCCAGCCATAAACAAACTCTACAACAAAAGGAGGAAGCTACTACAAGATAGAGCAAAAGATCACTATAAGTAAAAACTAAGAGCTCTCATAAAATCATCCAAAGCAAATTTTGAGAGAAAAATAGCTAAAGACTCAAAAGACAATCATAAGGCCTAGAAACCTGGGAGGAAACTCCCAGATATGCTCAGAACTAGTTCAAAATGATGTGAAGATTACTGATCCTACAGACATTGCCAACATACTGGCTGACAGGTTCAGTGCAAACTTCCCCAAAAGGAGATGCAGCCCCCAAACATCTCCAAAGTGAGAACTGCTCTCTCCAAAGCAAAAACACAGCATCCATGGGACCTGATGGTGTCCCCAGCTGTGTGCTCCACAACGAACTCAGGAATTAAACCCACAGCTAGGACAGCTGTTTAATCATAGTCTTACCTCTGGATACACTCCAGGAGTGGTGCACTGCAACTGTGGTCCCACTTCACAAAGGCGTGCCTCCACCGACCCTGGAAATTATCTGCAAAGCCATGAAGAGGATCATAATGGACCTCATAAATAAAGACATAGAATTTGCAGACTTTGGATCCATCCCAGTTTGGCTTTGTCAAAGGCAGATCATGACTTCTAAACTTGGTTGACTTTAAACAGTCACCAAAGCCATTGATGAGGGAAAGGCAGTCCATACAGCCTACTCAATACAATACCTATCATTGAAAAACTCATCAGCTTAAATGTTAACCCATACATCACAAGATGGGTTGCAAACTGGCTGAGTGACAGAACCCACAGGGTCAGAGTTGCTGGCGCCATGTCAGACTCAAAGCCTGTCACAAGTGGTGTACCACAGGGCTCAGTCCTGGGCCCACTCTTGTTTGGCATCTACTTTCTCAAGTACAAGCAAACACAGGAGGGTTTGACAAAGTTTGCAGATGACTGCAACTGGGCGCCATAGTAGAAAACACATCTGACACAGATATCCTTCAGAAGGGTCTCACAGAAACGGATAACTGGTGCCAGAGCCATGGCCTAAAGTTAAATGCCAAAATAGCTACCAAATAGGTGGCAATCCACTGAGCACAGAAGAAGTTATCAGGGACCTGGGGACCCAGGTTGATAGTAGTCTGTCATTCGACACCCATGTAGCTAAAGTAGTTAGGAAGACCTTCTACATTGCCCACCTTATCATGAAGGGATTCTCATCTAGATCAAGGGAGGTCATAGTCTCCTATACTCATCACTCATCAGACCAATGATTGAGTACAATGCCCCATTCGGAATGTATCTGACCCGACACTTGCAGCAGCTGGAGAGGCCACAAAAGTTCCTCACCAAAAGGATAAAGGGTCTCAAACATCTGTCCTATGCTGCCCGACTGAAAGAACTCCAGCTCAACATACAAGGCCATGTCAAACCCAGATTTAATGAATATGCTGCACCTCAAAAATCTAGAACCGTCAGAGCCACAAAGGCGGGAGACTTAAACCTCGACACGGCTAATAATAGGACAGGCTGGAGGGATAGATGCATCACCCAAAGACTCCCTGTGCTGTGGAATAAAATCGTATATGTGAGGCAGAGCACCTCGCTGGCCTTGTTCAAGAGAAATCTTGACCAATGGATGGGAGATCGATAGATACCCCCAGGATTACCCTCAGTGTCACTGCTCGACAGAGGCACAGCAAAATAATGGGTATAATTCCGGCAGATAGCCTAGTATGAACCTATGAACCTATGAACCTATAAGGGAGGAAGACGCTTCTGTCAAAGAGTAAAAAAGAGAGGTCCCAGCACTGGAAGAACACCCTCCCCTGCTTGAATAAACAAATAAGACAACTTGTAAAATCCTCTAAGAGCAATGTAGAAAAGATTTAGCAACCATAGCTAAGGATAACCATAAGGTATTCTTCAGCTATATCCATAATCAAAAAGGTAGGACCCAGATGTGTGTTGAACTGCTGAACTGGCTATGGATGGCATTACACACACTGATCCTACAAAAATAGGTAACATATTAGGCTGATAGGTTTGGTGAAAATTTTACCCCCTGTCCCCTCCAAACATTCCACAAAGGATTCCCTCTACATCTCCCCCATTTTGCATCTCCAAAAAGCAAGTCATTAATACTCTCTCCAATAGCAAAAACACAGCCTCCCAGTTAGCACTTTAAATGGTCTAAAATATGAGTTAGCAACTTCATTAGGTACTCTCTTCAAACACAGCCTGAGTACTGGTTTTGTTACTGCTGAATGGAAACAAACAACCATCACCCCCCTTCCATAAAGGGAGTGCAGTAACAGACCCTGGGAACTACAGACCCATAAGCTTAACCAGCCTTATCTGTAAGGCCATGGAACAAATCATTATGGACTTTATTAATACGGATATAGGTGATCTCCAAACCCTTGAATTGACACAGTTTAGTCTTGTCAAAGGCAGGTCATGCCTGTTAAACCTGGTGGACATCTTCCAAAAAAAGGTCACCAGAGCCATTAAGCAATGGCAAATTTGTGCATACACCCTACCTTGACTTAGCCAAGGCCTTAGACCCAATCCCACATGTGGGCATCATTGATAAACTGTCCCAGTTGAATATCAACACTTATGTCATCAGGTGGGTTGCTAACGGGGTCACCGACCATTCATACTCAGTCAAAGTCGGAGAATACCTCAACCAGCAGACCTGTCACCAGTGGGGTTCCACAGGAGTCAGTGCTGGGCTCCTATTGTTTGGAATATACTTCTCAGAAGTTCAGGCCAAAACAGAGGGGCTGTGGCTGACAGTTTGCTGACCACTGCAAATCAGGTGCAATCACTGAATCTCCGAACAATGTCAATATACTTCAACAGGGACTTACACAAACCAGTGATTGGTGCCAAAGCCACAGACTCAAACTCTATGCAAAAAATGCATTATCATCCCCTTCAATAAAAATGATATCCCTGTAGACTATCATATAAATAATACCCTAAGTAACAACTCAGTAGTGAGAGACTTGGGAACACAAGTTGACTGTAGCTTAAACTTTGACCACCATGTGTCTACTGTAGTAAGGAAGGCATTCTACATTGCACACCTCATTAGCAAATGCATTGCCTCAAGAGGGAAAGAGGTCATAACAGCCCTGTACTTGACCCTCATCAGGCTAGTAATAGAGTACAATGCTCCCTCTGGTATGTACCTTACCAGGCACCTGCAACAACTTGAGAGACCTCAGAGATTTCTAACCAAGAAAATTCTTGGTCTTCAGCACGTCATACATTAACAGACTATAGTCACTGTACTCAGCATACCTGTCAACTGTACAGATTTTTTCAGAATGTCCAGATTTTTGCCTCATATTTTTGGTCAGTTTTTCATAAAATTGTGGTTTTCTGGCAAATTAGTGGTAAATCATTAAAGATTAAAGTTAAAAAATAATGACAGACACTTGAGTTTCAGACTTCATACCCTTCAGAAAATTCATGCTAATGAAAACCCTTTATTCTATCAATTTCTCGGTTTGTAAGAGCAGTATTTAAAAATGTTCCCTATATTTGGGTCTTTGTCCCACTTTTATTTATTACTTTGTCCAGATTTCTTGCTGTAAGAGGTTAAGAGATATGGTACTCAGTAGACACAGACTACTTAGAGGAGACTTGTGCCGGCCTACAAAGCAATCTTGGATCCAAACCTAATGGAAATGTTGCACATTTGCAAGTCAAATGAGACAAGGGTCGCCAACTCCAGGGACTTTAACCTGGCCTGCAACCTAAATAAGACCTGCTAGAGAGACAGATATATCTCTCAGAGGTTGCCACTCCTCTGGAATAGACTACGAGTTCACATCAAACAAAGCCCCTCTATGAACCTGTTTAAGCATAGCCTGGATGACTGAATGGGAAACCATAAATTTCTGATGGGGATTTCATGTACGACCCTCCTAGATATGGGAAGTCATTTCTAACTAAGATTTCAAGTTTAGGCGAGATCCTTTATATTGTTTCTCTAGCATTATATTGGGCACACATGGCTAGGCTTATAAAGACCATCAGGTCAATATCCCAGTAACCACCCATGACTTACATATTGCGTCACTATTCGCATTCAGGCCTGGTGGGCCAGTGGTTCCAACACATCTCTAAGTGTCTCAATAATTCCGTACATCAGCAAGGACATTTTTCAGTATGAATATGGAATCAGTAGACAGTGCTTTCCTGTTCACCTTTATCAACTTGCTCAAGAAAGATGAATACTCCATCTTACTGCTTGGTGTGCAAACACAAAGTATTAGAGCTCGCCTCTCTCCGACTTCTGCAAAAAAATCCAGCTGTGTGGCCCTGAGCTGGACACTTGTGTTTCCACATCTGCTTAGGACCTTCAAGATGAGCCGCTTTAAAATACAAGTGTAAGTGTGTGTGTGTGTGTGTGTGTGTGTGTGTGTGTGTGTGTGTGTGTGTGTGTGTGTGTGTGTGTGTGTGTGAGTGTGTGAGTGTGTGCGTGTGTGTGTGTGTGTGTCAGAGAGAAAAGCCCTGAAAGAGAAGTCTAGCTCCAGAGCTATGCTCTTTGTAGAGGTAAATATGACTATATCCATGTGGTATTTTAATTTCCAACACCAGCACAGGCTCCTTCCACACCACTAAGCTGATATTCCTTGTTCAAAGATAGTTTCCACTAACAAGATGCAGGTTGCCTAAATTCATCTAACTCATGTTTGCCACCTGGCTTATGCGTAGTCCTATCCTTCATCTAGTAAGTGTTATACACATAAGATTGCTCAGATAACAATTTTGTGTGGAGTCGGGGCAAGTTAAATCAACAGAAGTGCTACCAGGTACTCAAACGCAAATACTACCCCCACGCTAGGTTCCAATGATGGATAATAGTAATGGTGCAGCAGTTAACATTGTCACCTCACAGCAAGAGGTTGTCTGGTTTAATTCTCGGCTGGGGTGCCTTCTGTGTGGAGTCGTCTTGTCCTCCCACAATCATCTGGGTTTCCTCCCACATTCTAAAGACATGCATCTAGAGAGTTTCTGCCCGGGCATCCGTTGAAAATAGGCTCTGTCCTAGTCAGACTTTCCCAGTCAACAAATGTTAAAAATAAATAAATAAAAATCAATGAATAAATTTAAGTTGAACTCTCATTGTAATTTTGAATGGTATTAATCTGCAATGACATGACCACATAAGAAAATATATAGTTAAATCTGGCTAAAGATTCATTGTTGAGCACCCTTAATATGCAACTTATATTTGTGTTTTCTGTAAGGTACTGCGTGATGACTTTCTGTATCAGATATATTTTGCATTTAGTATATTTATTATCTATTCTTGAAAGTGCATCCTTTGTTTAATTTTCATTTAGTGCAGGTGATGTGATGTGGTCTTAAAGCCCCACACAGAGTGAGGATATTATAATAAGTAAGTGTGATGCAGCCAGTTTTTTTTTTTTGTTATTTAATTATCTCTTTCCTTAACTCAGAATTACTAACACTGAAAACATTGATCAACTCTGCCTTTATTTAATGGTTGTGCAAACAAAGCATTCTAATTTCTATAAAAAAAAAAAAAAAAAAAAAAAACTGCAGACAGTATATATCATTTCCTGTGCATTTTTAATGTTCCTGAATGTATACTCAAAATGTATTGATTTTTATCTATCTATTTACCTATAAACATGAAAATATGGTAACAGAAGATGATTCAGAGTCAATTTGCCACGGTTTTTACAGACTGCTCTGCTACAACTACTCATTTTTCTAATGAAGTGTATTGCATGGCAGAGAGAGTTAATTTCTTGTAGAAACAGCCAAGGGAGTCTGCAGGATTTTTTGCAGGGAGGGTGCAAACCCAGAGCCCCACCCATGCAGCCCCACCCACGCAGCCCACGCAGTCCCCCACGCAGCCATTACAGGGTCCCATTACTTGGCTATTTCTCCCCAGTTGCCATAAACACTGTTCAAAATTCTCAGTGTGCATACTGTTTTATGCTTTACTTCTACAATGATTACAGATATCTAGATTTAATTAGGAATCCATGATAAGTTTTTTTACATACCCCATGTACAGTGCAACTAACTCAAGGGAACTTTCAGCTGGCAGCTCTTTTGAATTCTGATCAAGAAGGCTTGGCTGTTCAGTTCTCTATATTGGAATCATTTCTCATTCATTGCTAATAATCATTTTATTTACTTGGGTACTAACAGAGTTTTCCTTTTTACCTACCATAAAGACAAGGTATTTGTTTTGTCTCAAATTACGTCCCCTTGTTTTATTTATTTATAACTGACTTAGAAACAACTACTGGGGAATAGTGTTCATTAGCTCAGTATTTCTCATGTAGGACACTAAACTGAGTCCCATGAGCCTGTTGAGATTATACAGCTTTGAACAGATTAGTTTATAACACTAGTGTTCTTTGGTTTCCAAGATTAGCTCTCAGTAACACAAGCTGCTGTTTAAATAAAAGCTGGCATTCTGTGCTCTGAATGCATGACACATTATAGTTGTATTTAACTTAAACTGTGTGCATTTACTAAATTATGTATATCTTTTAATTAATGCTTAATCAAGCATTTCTTCATAATCCCAACATTGACATAGTTGTAAGTCATCACTTCATCTTTTTAAAGATAATTCCAATAGCCCTATTATACCATGACCCCCCCCCATTAATATTCCAAAACGTGCACGCTGATTGGTCAGCAAGCACATTGTAAATCAACTTATACTAATGGAAAAAGGTCTGGTCGCCCAGACTTTTTCCATTAGTATAAGCCTTTAGTTGCTTTTTTTAAAGCTGTCTCACTATGTTAAACTCCTTTAACATAATGAGACAGTGTGTAAAAAGCAACGGAGAACTTGCTTTCTCCGTTGCTTTTTTTTTTTTAAACCTGTCTTGCTATGTTAAATGGGTTTAACATAGCAAGACAGCTTTAAAATAAGCAACTGAGATCTCTGTTGCTTATTTTAAAGCTGTCTCGCTATGTTAAACCCATTTGTAAAAAGCAACAGAGATCTTGCTTTCTCCGTTGCTTTTTTCAAAACTGTCTCGCTATGTTAAATGGGTTTAACATAGCGAGACAGCTTTAAAATAAGCAACGGAGATTCTCTGTTGTTTTATTTAAAGCTGTCTCGCTATGTTAAACCCATTTAGCAAGGCGAAACAGTAAAAAGCAACGGAGATCTTGCTTTCTCCGTTGCTTTTGCCCACAGCTCTGATGTACTGCATAGGCATACGCATGCGCAGTACATCAGAACTGCCACAGAATACCAGACAACTGCGGAAGGGCAGCAAGGAGGCATCATACAATGCCGTTATTTAAGAAAAGTAATTATTTTTTTTCTTAAATAATGTCATTGTATAATAGCAATAACCCACTTCTGGGTGTGGGTAATGCTGGATTAACCACGGTTGGCTTTGTTTTTGCCACTCGGGCTTCACCCTCGTGACCAAACCACACCAACCGTGGGTAAATCCAGCATTACCCACACCCAGGCGTGGGTTATTGTTATAATATATGCACATTATTAATGCTTTTCTCAAGATTAGTTTTACTGAGTGGGCGAGGGAAATTCTGGGTGTTTTCTGCTTTTGTGTGGTTGAACCTTAGTTATATGAAACTGGGTCGATTATCAGTGATGTGAACAACTTCATTATATGCTTAACTAAAAGCTTTAGACCTTATTTCTTGACACAGACATTACAGCAGCCTTCCTGTTACTGTGATAAACAAGAGTAGCCATGCATAAGAAGTGTACATATTTATACATATGATTATACATATAACTATAATATATACAGATTGTTTTAATTATAATATAAAATAATGTAATTATATCCCTTCTATAATACAGCACCACTTGTTAGAGTGTGTTTTAAATTTATAGTTTTGAATGTTTTTCCAGCAAACAATGAAACAAAACATATGAACCAATAATGACAAACTGCCCAATTCAGAACATTTCAACCATAAAAGGCCACTTAAACTTCTGTCATTACAATCCACCAATGTCAGTCAGTATGCACAATCTCTGCAGAAGTAAAAGTCATCTAAATAATTCCACATTATAGAGATCTGAAACTAATGAAGAGGTTGTTGCTAGAAAACAACTTTATATTTCAGTGTTTCATCTACAAATTCAGTGCCTACTGCCCTTAAAGAATAAATTGCCCATGTTACATTAAAAAAAAGGTAAGCTGGTATATTGCAATAGGGAATGGGTGGCAAGCTGAAAAACAGGTTCATAGTTGCTAGGCATTTCTTCCAAAGGAGGACATACTCAGGACTGCAGCACCCCATCTCCTTAAAATACAAATCTACATGCTGTGGAAGTAGAACCTATAGCCTTCTACATCGAGATGCAACTATACTACCTGCTGTGCTACTAACACTGCTTTAAAATTCTATATGACAATAGTGATACCATTAGCTGAACTAAACAGTTGCACAGTTTAAGCAAATTTAGCATGAGCAGCAGTAAATTTCTCTTCCCTTGAAGCTCACAATTTCTTAAAAATGCACTTGAAAATAAATTCCACCTGCTAACTTTAACTGGGACATCACAGACGCACACACACACACACACACACACACACACACACACACAGACGCACACACACACACACACACACACACACACCTCAACTTCTTAGTGCAAAAAATATGGCCAAAGCTTAACATAAATAGGGACAGATTACAGATATTTCTCTCATGAATTTAGAAAATTGCTAGACTAACAGGAGTTGTGTTAGTATGCATTTTTCTAAAGGATATGATGTCTAAAACGCAAATGTATGTCATTATTTAGCAACTTCAAACCTTTTTAGGAGGAATATGGGGCAAAAATCTGGACATTCTGTAAAAACCTGGGCAGCTGAGGGTGTGCTACCTCTCTTTTATACATACACACACACACACACACACACACACACACACACACACACCTATTACACACACACACACACACACACACACACCTACTACTTACATACATACCTCTCAACCACTCCGAGACAAATTTCATCAGAATCAGGGACAAATGTAGAAAAAATCAGGGACACTTAAAATATTACATCTATTCACTTGAGACATTAACAGAATAAGAGTGTGTGAATTAATATACACGTCCTACAGGAACAAAAATCAGTACCTCTTAATAATTGTTATTATTTATTAAGTATAATGCAGCACCTTTCCGCCAAAAGGCACTAGAGGGATTCAGAGGGACAGAGCTACAATTGGAGTTAAAATCAAGGACAGTTGAGAGGTATGTATACACACACACCCCTACCTACTACTCACACACACACACACACACACACACACACACACACACACACACACACACCTACCTTTACCTACCTACTTCTTACATACAGTGTACATCTATTTTTGTTCCAAGTGAATGGCCCTCACAGATGTCAGTGGTGAGGATTCAGGCTCTTTGATTACTGGTCCAGAGGGGGGACGTCACAACATCAACAGCCAATACTACACAAGCCTGTATTTTTCTGGTGGACACCTCTATGCAAGGTCTTCAATAGAAATGGAATCTGTTGGTTGACAGCTTATGTGGAAGATGGAATGAAACATGACAAAGATGTCCCAAGAATGAGAAATTATATATAGGCTGATCCAGAGAGGATCCATTTCAGCCAAACAAGGGAGTTACACATCACATTTTACATGAGCACAGAAGTCACAGTAGAGCTTCTGGCATAACAGTATAAGCTGCAAGATCTACAACATAAAAAGCAAACAATACATACAAAGAAAAACCTCAATAAATCAGGAAAGTTGACCAGATCATCTGTACATATGTACAATGAGTGTGAGGGAGAGAGAGATTACTGACAGGGGTGCTAATGCTGGGTAGAGATTAGGTTAGGATGGTGTATTAGTGTGGGGGGGTTGGTAAGTGCAAAAGGGGTGGGAGCGGGAGGCAAGTATGGTTTTCAGCAATGAACTGTGATTAGGGAATGTGTACATTACTGCAAAAGAGCAAAGTCAGGTTATTTAATGCTACTGGTGGGTTACTGAAACATGTGCAGGTGGCCTCTGGATTACAGTGAGGAGTTCTTCCCTGAATGAGCTGCATGTGTTCAAATGACAGAAGTTGAGGGGGGGGTTAGTGGGACCCAAAGCTTAGGTGCTAGGATTGAGGTGTGTTCAGAGGATGAAGGTGTCTTTCGGGGTCTAAGGAAACCTGGGCACAGTTGCTTTGTGACTGAAGGTGGTAAGGAGTATCTTTTTATGGTCGGTTTATGGCTCAGACAATTTCACTATGGAGAGCTTTGTGGATAATGGACAGTTAAAGGTCTGCTCTCTCTTTTATGGAAAGCTATTTTGGTATTCTGAGTGTGAAAACAGTAATGTTCATATTATCAGAATATATGAATGAATCTACATATTTTGTTAGAGTGAGTTTGCAGGTCTTTCGGATTTTTAGTGAAGGCATAAACTAGTAATGGTAGGACAGATTCTAACTGGGTTTGGAGGATATTTTGATGTGCTGCATTCCTTCCTTCCTCCTGGGATGAGGCATTATGAGATCTGGCGACAGACAAAGAACAAAGGGTTTATTTTTGCCTTTACGTAGTTAATGTGAAAATGCATGTTTAGGCTGGAGGCAAGAGTTACACCTAAGTATTTAAAAACAGATACATTCAATGGGATTTATGTCATATGAGAGTGATATAGACAGAGGTGGTTGGGTTTTTAAGGAGTGTCAAACGCATTAATTTTGTTTTGCTTTCAGGGGACAGACTCATGGCCAGCATTTTAAGATCTAGCTTTGTTTTTAACTTACCAAGGTGAGTTGTAACTGTTCTACTATGGTTTTGTATAAGGTTAATGAGTGGCTGAGAACTATGTCATCTGCATATAAAATGGTGTTGGCTGTGTTAATGCTTGATGGGAGGTGGCTGTTGAATAAGGTGAAAAGCATAAGTGCTAACATGTATCTTTCTGGAACCCTGTGCCGATTTTCTGTTGGTGTGTGCGAACACATATCTCACTGTAAATATTCTGTTTGTGAGGTAGCCAGTCTGGTGTGGAAGGGCAAAAGTTGTAAAGAGCAAAGGAGTTGAGTAGCAACCATGATACAACTTGATAAGAACCGGAAAATAAGTGTAAAGGCAGTCCACAATAAGCGATAGATTCACAATGCCACACAGTCTCATGCAGACATGCCCTTTGTCGTGAACAGAACAGCAATTAATAAAAGGAGCAATTCAATGGCTCTGTAAATACAGACTGAAACCTTAGATCCTACAGAAGTGGTTGGTTGATTAATTGCATAACATTGTTGTTCGTTAAGTTTGCCGCTCACACATCAGCTTGCATACTTCCTTATGCTGAATGAATCTCTTAACCACAACATTACGACTGATTCACCCAAAACAGCCACAGGTGCTCAGTAAATGCAAACCAACTTCTCATTTAAAATACAATGAAGTAAAAACATTGAACAATCATGGTAAATTATTGATTCTAGAGAAAACTAGATGCGTCTGAAACGTTCATCCCTGAATAAAAAATATAAACAAATCCGCTACTATACAGATAGCAAATGTGGAATTTCCTTTAAGCGTTGTCTTGCACAGCCATGCACCAAACATTCAATCACTTCTGTTCAATACAATAACAGTAATAGCAAACATTTCAAATACAATGCTAACATTTACCATTAAGTGGAAGAACTATGACAGCTGTCAACTAAAATAAAGTTTTCTACTAAACTATCATAAGTAATACCTCAGCTGCACTGACTGGCATACTTCCTACTGATACATACCCTGATCCAATAAACTGGACCCGTAAAATTCCCAAACTAGGGAAGACCAAAAGCAACTTCCAGTGTTATGATAATCCTTAAGATCTCCTTAAGAGATATAAAGTACAAATAATATTATATGCAACACTTCGAAATCTTTAGCAAATTCCTACGTTAACAGTGCCATTTTATTTTGTGACTTTGCAAATTTTATTTAGGTAGAATTATCACTTCCCATTTCTTCTGAAACAAGGGAAACCTCTTCTTCCTCCATCACTTGTTACATAGAAATCACAAACCCATGTGCGTTTATTTGGAAGAACACTTCCAAACTCCTAATGCATACAAACCCCTAATTCTTACATCCACACACCCCTAACTACCTATTTCTTATTTGCACACACCTCTTAAACACTTAAAAACACGCACACACACACACACACACACACACACACACACACACACACACACACACACACACACACTTATGTCTCACTTGTACGCTTGTCTGTAGTCCCAACATCTTCTGGATTTCAAATTCCGCGTGCGGGGTGGGCGCGGAAGCTAAAGATGTAAGCCATCAGTCGCACAGACGTAGAAGACGAAATCAGGTCGCAAACATCTGTTCCGTCTGTGCAGCTTGATGCAAAGAAAAAAAAAATTTTTTTTTAATTAAAAGAAAATGAAATCTCCGGGCCAGCCGAATCCAGGGGGGTGCAAGTGCACCCCCTTGCACCTGCCTGTGGTCGCCCTTGGAAACAGCACAGTTTTGCAGAACATGACTCAGTAAAAACACTTCAGTATAAATTTATCAAATGGGTGATATTAGAGCTGATCATGTTAGATTGATGGATACAAGGGTTCTGTCTCGACATGATGAAAACTGTTCCTCAATAATGCATGGTTTTATTTATTTCATAGGTGGTTACTAGGCTAATGGTCCTAGGTCCTTTACAAGCCTAACCATGTAATAACCTGATAGTTCGGTGGTCGTTGTTAGCAGAGTGACTCTGTGATCAGCACCAACTGCCCCTGTCCGTGAGGGACATAGGTGTCAACCCCAGGGTGAATATACAGTCACCCATCCAATTGTTAAGGTTGCACTTGAATAGGGTCATTGAGGAGCTCTGCTTCACATGTAGTAGGAGTTTATTCCAGAGAAGAGGCAATCGCTGGGAGATATATCTGTCTCTCTGTCATGTTCTGTTACTGTAACAGGCTAGGTTGAGATCCATGGAGCGAGTTATTCTTGTCCCATTTGATTTGCAGACGTGCAGCATTTCCATTAGGGCACGGTCTGAGGCTGCTCTGTAGACAAGGTACAGGTTGCTTCTCAGCAGCTTGTATGATGCAGAGTACAGTGATAGGGCTTTCAGTCTTTCTATGTATGTCATGTTTTGGAGGCCCGAGATTTTCTTGATTAGAAACCTCTGTGTTCTCTCCAGTTGCTGCAGGTATCTGGTGTGGTACATACAGAAGTGGGCATTGTACTCAATTAAGGGTCTGATAAGGGTCAAGTACAGCTGAGCAATAACCTCCCTGGTCTTGGATGCGATGCCCTTATTTATGACATGTGCAATGTAGAATGCTTTTCTTACCACTATGGACGCATGCCGATTGAAGTTTAGATTGCTATCAATCTGTGTTCCTAAGTCTCACACCACTGAGTTTGAGCTAAGGGGGGTGCTATCTATATCATATTTAGCAGGGGCTACTACTTTGCCAAAGGGGATAATGAGGCATTTTTTGTGTTAAGTTTTAGTCTGTGAGTTTGGCACCAATCATTTATCTATGTCATCCCTTTCTGTAATAGTTAATATTGTTGGGGGACTCTATGACTGCACCCAGTTTACAGTCATCTGCAAACTTGGTAAGCCACAGTACATCTGCCTTCGCCTGGACTTCAGAGAAATAGATGCCAAACAGTACAAGATCCAGCACAGATCCTTGTGGTACCCCACTGGTAACTAGTCTACTGATAGAGGTGTACTCCCCAACTTTGGCAGTGTACATGGTGTCAGTGAGCCAGTTTGCTACCCATCTAGTAATGTGTGGGTTAATCCCAGCTGGGAGAGTTTCTCTATGATGCCTAAATAGGGAATTGTGTCAAAGGCCTTGGCTAAATCAAGATAGGTGGTATGTACTGTATTGCCCTCATCCAGGGATTTGGTGGCATTCTTTAAGAAGTCTACTAGATTTAATAATCAGTCTCTGGGACAGGAATCTATTCCTCCAGCACATCCTATTTATTGTTGTGGTGAGGTTTAGATCCCTGGAGCGTGTGGCTCGAGGGGATATGGTTTTCTTTAGGTGGAGCATGTCCATCAGTTCTGGGTTGGACATGGCCTTGTATGTCAGGCAGAAATCACCTCTGAGTAGGTGGTATGCAACTGAGTACAGCTGGAGTTAATTCAGTCGAGCTGCATAGGGCATCTGCTTGAGGCCAGTGATCCTCTTGGTGAGGTACTTCTGTGGTCTTCCCAGTTGTTGCAGGTATCTTGTAAGGTACATCCCAAATGGGGCATTGTACTCTATGATGGGTCTGATGAGTGATGCATAGAGGGGCCCAATGACCTCTTTCGATCTGGATGCAAACCCTTTTGTGATTAGGTGGGCCACATAGAAGGATTTTCTAACCACTTTGGCAATGTGATTATCAAAGGAGAGGTTACTATCTACTTGGGTCCCCAGATCCCTTATTACATCTTCCATATTTAGGGGGCTACCACCTATGTGGTAGTTTGCGGGTACTTTGTTTTTTCCAAAGGGGATG
Source organism: Protopterus annectens (assembly GCF_019279795.1). Lineage (NCBI taxonomy): Eukaryota > Metazoa > Chordata > Ceratodontiformes > Protopteridae > Protopterus > Protopterus annectens. The sequence continues at coordinate 567,537,231 of NC_056750.1, read as the reverse complement.
ACTATGCACTTTTTGGCATTTAGCTTGAGGCCATGGTTCTGACACCAGGTATCTGTCTCAGTGAGACCCTTTTGGAGGATGTCTGTGTCAGCCAGAGAGTCAATTATAGCCCCTAGTTTACAGTCGTCTGCGAACATGGTCAGCCATTGTCCTCCTGTGCTTGCCTGTACCTCTGAGAAGTATATGCCAAACAGGAGGGGTCCCAGGACTGAGCCCTGGGGAATGATACTTGTAACTGGTTTAGAGTCAAACCTAGCTCCCGCAACTCTTACCATGTGGGTTCTGTCCATGAGCCAGCTGGCAACCCATCTCGTGATGTAGGGGTTTATGTTCAGGCTGGAGAGCTTGTCTATAATACCTGAGTGGGGAATGGTGTTGAAGGCCTTTGCGAGGTCTAGGTAAGCTGTGTGGACCACCTTTCCCTCATCTATAGCCTTGGTAACTGTCTCAAAGAAGTCCACCAGGTTTAGGAGGCATGATCTGCACTTAACAAAGCTGAACTGGGTAGAGTCCCTTGTTTGGAGGTTTACAATGTCTCTGTTAAGGAGATCCATGATGATGCACTCCTTAACTTTGCAGACCAAGCTAGTCAGGCTTATAGGGCGATAGTTCCCGGGGTCTGTTTTGGCACCACCTTTGTGGAGTGGAATAACCATTGCTGTGTGCCACTCTGTGGGCACATAGCCTGTGGAGAGGCTGAGTTTAAACAGTGTGTTTAGGTGAGGGGTTAGTTCATCTTTGAGCTCATGTAGGACACAGCCTGGGACACTGTCCGGTCCCATTGATGCTGTGTTTTTGGCTTTGGAGAGGGCTGTTTTAACCTAAGTGTCTGTGATTTCAGGGGCACTACATTCTTCTGGTATAGTTATGGGCCCTTTTGGGGGTGAGAGGGGGGTGAAGTTTGCACTGAACCTGTCTGCCAGGATGTTGGCTATATCGGTTGGTTCAGTATATTTTGTGCCATTCTTCACAAACTCTGAGCAAATCTGAGAATTGCCACTTAGATTCTTGACATAGCTAAAAAATGCCTTGTGGTTATCTTTGGAGTTCATGGCAATTTTTCTTTTGAAGCTAGCCTTGCATGATTTTATGAGGGGAATGTAGTTTCTTGCTGATACTGATCAGGGATGTCTTCCCTTCTTGGGATTTTACTCTTTTCTGTACTAGTTTCCTCCTTTTATTGTATAGCTTGTTTATAGCATGGGTCCACCAGACTGGTTTCCTTTTCTTGGAGGAGTGAGTCTTGGTTTTGTTTGGGATAGCATGATCCATGCATTCTTGTAGGTGCCCATAGACTGCATTACTAAAGGATTTTGCAGCTTGGACAGCGTTATCCTTTAGCATGGGGGCTTTGAAACTTCCCACCTTGGTCTTAAGTAACGTGAAGTTTGGTTTTGAAAAGTTTTTCACAGTGGTTTCTTTCAACAGGGGTGGTGGCGGAATGTGGATATCCAGAGTGATTAGTTTATGGTCAGATCTAACCAGCGAGGGATTGACCTCCAGTGTGGAACACCGGTCACCCATGTTGGTGATGACCAGGTCCAATATGTTGTCACCTCTGGTGGGGGTGTTGACCAGTTTATCCAGGGCGTTTGAGTTTATAAATTCTAGGAAATGTTGGGCAAGGGAGTTTGTAATTGAGTAGTTCTCCCAGTTAATGTTTGGATAATTGAAATCACCCAATGTCAGGGTGTTTGGTAGGACCTTTATGTTTCCCAGTGTTTTCAGGAATGTGGAGTGGGGGTCATGGGACATGGTAGGTGATCTGTAGCAAGCTATAATCTGAATAGCAGTTTTGCCCATTGTTAGTTGCACGTGGATGATCTCTGAAGCATCGTGCTGCACCTCTAACCTGGAGTTGTGGGTATCCTTGATGAATATGGATATTTCCCCGCCTTTTGTATTTCGGTCCAGGTTTTGTGGCCGAAATGTATGGTATGAGTTGTAGCCAGATAGTGCTGGGGTGCTCTCTGGAGCCTTAAACCTTGTTTCTGTTACTGCACATATATCAATTTTTTTTCCATACTGAGGAGTGCCTCGAGTGTGTGCATTTGGAGGTTTAGACTTCTGGCATTGAGTAGCATTACCCTCAGTTTTTTGTTACTTGTGCTATTTACAGCAGTGGGTTTGTCTTTTGAGCCTTGTCTAAGAAAGGCATTATGGGGGTGGCAAGAGCCTTGGCCAGTATTCGAAAGCCTAAGGGTGACAGGTGCAAGCAGTCTCTAGCGAAGCAGCGTGGCTTGTCGAGCATGTTATCTCAGGCTGACAGACAGTGGATCCCCTTTGAATGACACCAGAAGCTTAGCCAATTGTTGAAATTGATAATTTTTTTCTCTATACCGTGGTATCATTCTTGGTGAGGGCAGGATGCTACTCAGGGTCAGGATCATACCGGCCAGGGCTACGTGATCAGAGAGCTCCTCCATGTCTCTTTTCATGTAGTCCAGGGAGGTACAGCTCACGATATTCAATCAAACAAGACAGATTTATGATCTGACCTTACCAGGGAGGGCAACACACAGGGGCTAGTGGAGTGACTCCACCACGTTGGTGAGCACTCGTTCCAGGACATTTGAGCCCCATGTGAAGGTGCGGACCAACTGTTCCAGGGTATTTGAATTAACAAAATCCAGGAACCTTGTAGCAATCATGTTTGTGCTCATGTAAGTCATCCAGTCGATGGAAGGATAGCTGAAATCTCCCATGACCGAGGTTTTTGGCTGTATACTGAGTGACTCTAGCAAGTCCAGGTAGGCAGTGTGCTTCTCCTGGTTCATGGTTGAGGACCTGTAGCTACCAATGATGTGGAAAGGTATTTTTCCTATAGTTAATTGGACCTGGAATAGCTCAAGAAATTCATACTATTTCACCAGTCTCAAGGTGTATTTGGATTTGAGGAATATGGATACACCTCCACCTCTGGTTCTTTCACGCACATTTTGGGATCTGAACGTGTGAAAGGCATTGTAGCCTTGCACGGCCGGGGTGCTGTTGTCATTGGCCTTGAACCAAGTCTCAGTGACTGCACAAATGTCAGCTTCTTTCAAGGTGAGGAGTGCTTCCAGGGAGTACAGTTTACTGTTTAAGCTCCTAGAATTAAGCAGCATGACCTTGAGTTGGTCTTTAGTGGATTTCTATACATTGGAAATGTTGTTGTTTGGACATTGCTGAAAAAAGGCACTATGGCAGAGGCAAGCATCTTTGCCAGTATCCAAAAGCCTTGAGGAGACAGGTGAAGGCCATCTCTGGCAAAGCATCGTGGACTGTCGACCATGTCTTCCCAGGCAGACAGATATCGGATCCCTCTGGAGTGACTCCAGAAACTAAGCCAATTATTGAAATCAATCATTTTTTGTCTGTATTGTGGCATCATCCTAGGTGAAGGTAGAATGCTGCTTAGGGCTAGGGTAATACCTGCCTGGGACACAATCAGAGTTTGGTCATGTCTCTCTTCATATTGTCCAGTGAGGTAAGTTTCAGTTCATTCACACCAAAATGTACTATGACTGAATTCTAATGGTACATGTTGCTGAGTGACTTGAGTACGTGCAAGATTTGATGGATCCTGGCACCTGCGAGACAGCTGACCGTGACCTTCTCCTTGTCTAGTCTGGTGAGGGGGACATCTGTGTGTCTCACTACTGAGTCACCTATGACTGGAACATTATGCGTTCAGTTTTTTTTGCCTTAGCGGCTTAATTATTAAGACACTGATATGTGTGTTATGTGTAGTGTTGGATTCTGTTTGTGTACCAGTATGTGTATGTTGTTTACACTTGGAAGGTCTCTGGTCTTTTGGTAAGCTCTTAGTGATTACCTCTGCATTTGTGGGTTTGTGTGTCTTGACCTCTTCTTGTGTGAGAGGGAAGTTTTGTGTGTTCACAGTCTTTTGTATGTATTGTATATTGTTATGTGAGAGGAGTGATCTAATTTCCTGGTATAGTTACATCTGTCACATGCTATGTCTGTTTTAGCAGCAAGTGGTTGTCAGTGTATACATGAGGCAATTACTACATTGCCTGAGGATGCCCATGTCAATTAGGTTGGCTGGAGAAATGGTGAGAAACTGCCCATCCATTATGGCAGGTATATATTGTAGCAACTAATGGGGATGAGCTAGAAGGACCAGGATTTGCTTGTGAGACTAACAAAGGTACTTATTCTGTGGAGGGCTAAGGGTGGAAGACTGCGTAAATGCCTCAGAATGCAACTGAGTTGCTCACTAAGTAGCAATGTGCAACTGCATTGCACACCGAGAGGCAGGGAAGTTATGGAGGGTTCTCTAGCAGATAGCAAGGGAAAATTGTGTTTCTAAGCATTTCTGTCTATACACAGCAGTGCTAAACCCCGCAGCACTGTACAGGACTACTCACAAATGCAGGGCTTAAACACAAGTAAAGTTAAGCAGTTTTAACACAACTTAAGCAAAAGGAAAGCCGAAAACTGAGCCTTTCTCCAGCAATCCCCAAATCATGAGTCCTGGGCTACACACTTCTGCCACAAGGTTGCAGGATGGCCTACTTAATATAGGATGGCTGGTTTTAGTGTTCAAGTAATACCAAACAGCCTAGAGTCAGCAAAACTGAATCTAGCATATGCTATGAAATACAGAAGGACTAGAAATTCAAAGTGTAGTAAAAACAGCAAAAATGAAGCAGAGATTAAGCAAAGTACAGTTAAAAAAAGTTAAGTTTAAAAATATACTTATTTTTTGTTAAACACAGTGGATGCCTTGGATTTTGTTGAGATTCACTCCAGATCTCTGGCCTATCTAGTCAAGTGTGGTTTCAGTTAACCATGTTCACTTAAATGGCACTCAACTTGCTTGATATCAGTCATTTGACCATAAACCAAAATACACCAGTGTTGTATATCTATCTATATAAATGTTTATTTGCATTTTCTGAATTGCACTGATTAACAAATCACCCTTAAAAGTTATGCTGCAGTCCCCATGTTACCACTGGGTCATTATTAAAAGACATTCCATTTCCAATCTGTGCCACGACTACTAAGAATGGTGTTGTGCAACTATTCTACTGTTCTTGAAAATGACTTGAAAAATTAACCTCAATGTCTTGATTTTCTAAATCTCAGCTATGGAAATTTGTTTCAGTTTTCCTTATGACAAATTAAAAAACGTTAAAATTTTAGCTAAACAACTGTTACAGACGAGTTGGTGAATATAATTCAGATATTCCGTCTAGCATATCACACTCAGGACTGTAGGAGTTGCAGCCTGTCATGGCTTGCAGTGGAGACTAAAATAGGAACTCATTCCTGGGCAGGACATCAATGCTGTACACATGCATACTCATCCAGAACACAGACATGCATGCATACACAGACACAAACATGCACAACTTGTACTTGCACTAACAAAACATATGGAGCTGGAGCCAGTTTGGAACTTGCCAATCCATGTGTCACATGTCTTTGGGATATGGGAGGAAATAAAAGACCCTAGCAAAACCCACGATGAGAAAGGGAAAATATAACAAGTACAAGCAGAAGGCAGTTTATTAGATAACTGCACTAGATGGTCATGCACTATAATGCACTAATAATTACTGCTGAATCACTGTAAAGGCTAAAGCAAAAATGTACAAAGCTATTTTAAGTATACAAATCTGCCTGCACTACACCTGATCAGCATTCAACTACAGGCCACTGCTGCAATGGCTCCAACCGTACCTGTGATATGTGGGCTTCAGTACTACCTTTGGTATCAGAAGGCCAGCATGAAGTGAAAAGACTGAAAAGTTAAGGGTCAGCTTCCTGTCCTTAAAGGAAACAATATGCTTCTGTGTTACTGAAGCAACCACATGCAAATGATACTAGCACTAAAGAAGGGCCCATTCAGAATTCAGTTCATGAGCAGACATAAAAAGTATAAATGCATAGGAGCAGTATGCCATACTGCGTGTTCAAGTACATGCATAGAGCTTTAAAAAAAATCACTGGCTGTGGACCATTATGGCTACCAGTCCTCCATTTTCACTGCCTCTCACTTCTTCCTTCTTTTGGCATGGCCTCAGTGTTATGTGTCAATTAATTGTCCCAAGAAGAATTTGTATAATGAAGGCTCAGATCTGGTCATGCTGACCAGCAGTGATAGAACCAAGAAGGACTGGGTCTAATTATTTGGGGCTAGCTATGGAAAATATCAGTGGGTCCAGAGGCAATGAATAAGACTGTCATTCTACAGAGTTTATTTTGTGATAAATGCAGTTTATCTCATACAATAAATGTAATTAGCCAAATAACGCAGAAAAATGAATGTGCCATGACCTGCAGTAATATGTAATTAGGTAGTTGAAAAATACTAGAGTGATATATGGCAACGACCAGCTGACAGTTGGTTTAAACCACTGGTAGTTAATGCTATATAGATTTATTCAGGCAGAAAAAGTCACAAACAAAATCACTGCTATCACAAATGCTTCAGGATTATAAAGTCAGTTTGCCTTTGACAAACAAACAGCCTGTAAAAATGAGTCTAATGTACACTGGAAAAGGGCACTGAGTTTAAATACTTGAAGAAAAATATGCATATCAGTAAGACAAGTAATATTAAATATAAAGTGAAATGGAACAGTTTAAGCATTCACAGAATTAAACCATTGCCAATATAAAGCTGAGTTGGAAAACTCTGGTTGTAGAAAACAAAAGATGGGCATCTTATGACTTCGGTATAAGATGTACAGAAGATATATGGACAAGCAGAAACATCCTTCATACATTAAATAGAGTCTGTAAGTTTTATATAGAGCTTGTTAAAATAAAGAAATATAGGACATGTGACAACGAATGCAGCATCTATATTACTGATGGAAAATGCTATGGGATGCATATATTTACTAATAGCAATGGCATAATTCTGTGATATACATTTTTGCTACTACTTTTATTTAAACAATTGCTTGCTATTTAGTGTTTGTTAACCAAACAAGATTCATTAGAGAAGAACATCTGTTTGCAGAGGTGACTAAAGGGTCCTCCATCTTTTGCTCACAGTCGGACTAGAATAAAGTTCATTCATTTACTTATTAGCGTTTGGCAGCCACGGTGGTGCAGCAGTTAGCATTGTTGCCTCACAGTCAGAGGTTCTCTGGTTCGAACCTCGGCTGGGGCTTCATTCTGTGCGGAGTCTGCATATCCTCCCTGTGGATTTCCTCCAGGTGCTCCCGTTTCCTCCCACATCCCAAAGACATGCTGTAGGTGGATTGGACACTCTAAATTGGCTCTAGGTGTGAGTGTGTGTGTGTGCCTTCTGTGGAAGGTTGGGCGCCGGGCTGGCAACTCGACACTGTAAATCTCTATTGCCAATCATGAGCAGACAGATGATCCGCTGTGGCGACCCCTAATCGGGAAAAGCCGAAAAAAGAAAATGATGATCATGGACAGATCCTAAAGGATACGCTTCAGAAACAGCAGGGTATGAATAGGATAGAAGAAAATATAACAAGTATAAATACAATTATGTCAATGTACCAATCGATATAAGAAATTTAAATACAATTATAACAACAATGTAGATTATTTCAAAGTTTAGCACCTAGAAAAATCAGCTCATACTTTGACAAGGTTAAGGAATAATTATTTTGTCAGTTTAGGAAGGTTAGATTTTACTGTGGTATTACTGGCAGTATAAGACAGTGAGGACCTACATTAAAAAAACATAATCAGCATAAAGGACCATGCTTTGAGTTTAAAGCACTCCATGAACATTCCTGTGGACCCAGAAGAGAACCTACTGAAATTCCAGAGACTGGTGTATACCAACAAGAAAGAGAATCTTCTACCTTAACCTAAAATAATCTATTTCTTAGGCATTTTGTTAAAAGGTTTATACTGCATGAAACAATAAAACAATGAAACACTGTGCCAATAAGAAAAAAAAATGGCACAAACAATTATAGTTAACCACTTCCGTCAGGTTTAATACCAGACTTCATTAGAACAAGTTTAATTAGCAGTTCATACATATTTAAAACATATCATTAACCGATCATTCTTGAACACATCACAACCACTTATAAATATTAATAAATCTATCAAAAACCTTTTAAAGAACTAATTACTACATAATTTATATTGCATAAAATATATATACAAGGATACACAATTACAAACATGTTGAAAATAGAACATCCTTAAAACTTAAATAAAACTCATAATTTTGCAGCCCTCAATTTCAACACACTAGAAATACTAATGTTGTCATTTAACCCAGGACATCTGCCTGCATCCAGTTTTATTTGCAAGAACAGTTCATGATATTCCAATAAGGTCTCCCAATGGCCACCCCTGGGATTTTGTGCAACTTGTTCAATTATTAAGAACTAAATTATGCAGTAAATAGTTCTTTAAAAGGTTTTTGATAGATTTATTAATATTTATAAGTGGTTGTGATGTGTTCAAGAGGGTCTGGTTAATGATATGTTTAAATATGTATGAACTGCTAATTAAACCTGGGCATTCTGAGGCAATGTAGCAACAGCCTCATGTACACTGACCACCCTCTCCTCTTACCCCCAACACTCAGACTTGTGAGAAATGCACCTATATATCCAGATTGGAAGCCATGCTCTCTCCAGCCAAGACTGGAACAGCCAGTCAAGTGGAGAAGGTCAACACTAGCACCACACCACAAGGAACACATAACCACACACCCTCACAGCTATCAAATAACAACACAAAACGCACACACACCTTTGCACAGGCTCTCATTAAAAATCTACCCAAACAGCAGAGACCTCCAAGGCAGAAACGCATGCAACCACTGCACCACAGCACAAACCATGAGACACATAGCTCACACAAACAGTGTGGCACACAACCAAAGCCCTTAAGGCAAAACAGCTTACCCAATACACTTGTCATAGGTGACTCAAAAGTAAGGCACACTGATGTCTCACTCACTAGGTAGAATAAGGAGAAGGTAATGGTCAGCTACCTGTCAGGAGCCAGGATACGCCACATAATGCACGCACTCAGGTCACTCCACAACAGGTACATATATGACTCGGTCATTGTCCATGTTGGTATGTATGACCTGAGATGCACCTCCCTGGACTACATGAAAAGAGACATGGAGGAGCTCTCAGATCATGTAGCCCAAGAGGGTATGACCCTAGCCCTGAGTAGCATCTTACTGGCACCCAGAATGATACCACAGTACAAACAAAAAGTGATTGACTTCAATAATTGGCTAAGTTTCTGCTGTCATTCTAAGGGGATCCAGTATCTGCCTGCCTGGGATGACATGATCAACAGACCTCGATGCTTTGCCAGAGATCGTCTGCATCTGTCACGCCTGGGATTCCGTATACTGGCCAAGGCCATTCCCACCCCTATAGTGCCTTTTTTAGGCAATGTCCAGAAGACCAAAATACCACCATAACAGCTACAAGCATAAGTAATCTAGGGGTTATGCTACTCAATGCTAGAAGTCTAAATCTCAAGATGCTCTAGTTCGAAGCGCTCATTAAAATGGAGGACATTGACATATGTACAGTAACGGAGACCTGGTTCAAGGCACCTGAAAGCATTCCGGTGCTACCAGGCTATAACTCATACCACACCTTTCTGCCCCAAAATGTGGACCAAAGCCCTAAAGGTGGTGGTGTCTCCATTAAGGATCATATTAAGGATATGTACACCTCCAGGCTAGTAGCACAACATAACACATCAGAGGTACTCCAGGTACAACTAACACTGGGTAAGACTTGCAATCCAGGTTGTTGCCTGCTACAGACCTGCACGATGTCCCAAGAATCCCACTCCACATTCCTAAACACCCTGGAAAATATTAAGGTCAACCCAACACACTCTGGGAAAACTACTCAAGTACCAACACACTTGCTCAACGTTTTCTGGAATTCATTAATTCCAATGCTCTGGACCACCTCATTCTTACCCCCACTAGGGGTAGAAACATCCTTGAGCTGGTTATTACTAATATGGGCGGCCATTGCTCTACACCAACTGTCAACTCCTCCCTGGTCAGATCTGATCACAAACTAGTCACCATGGATATCCACGTCCCACCCACACCCCCGCAAAGGTAACCACTGTGAAAAACTTTTCCAAAGCTAACTTTGGGCTTCTAAAAACTGAGGTGACTAACTTCATGATTCCCAGTAAATGGAGAATAAATGCAGGACTACTGAATCATACTCCAATGAACTGTACGAGCACTTACACAAATGCATGGAATAGGCCATTCCCAATAGAACCAAGATGCTCTCCTCCAAAAAAAAAGGAAGCCAATCTGGTGGTCCTCTGCCATAAACAAACTCTACAACAGAAGGAAGAAACTGTTGCAGAAAAAGACGAAGTGCCAAGACTGGAAAAACTCCCTTGTTAGCCTCAACAAAAAGCTGAGATCCCTCATCAAATCCTCTAAAGCCAGCTATGAAGGCAAAATTGTGGCAGATACTAAAGACAAGTACAAGGCCTTCTATAGTTATGTAACAAATCTACAAGGCAATGCTCAGATCTGCTCTGAGCTACTACACAATGGTAACTCCTATACTGAGCCAACAGACATTGCCAATATACTGGCCGACAGATTTAGTGCCAACTTTACACCCCTCTCACCCCCTAAAGGGTCAATCACAATATCTGAGGAATGCCTTGTACCCAGTATTACTGCTGAACAGGCTAAAACAGCACTGTCTGAGGCCAAGAATACCGCTTCTATGGGACCTGACAATATTCCTGGCTGTGTTCTACATGAACTACAGAGTGAACTGGCACCTCACCAGCTCACTTCAAGCTTTGTCCCCACCAAATAGTGCACTTCTACAGTCATCCCACTCCACAAAGGGGGTGTGACTACGGACCCTGGGAACTACCGCCCCATTAGTCTGATGAGTCTGGTATGTAAGGCTATGGAGCACATCATCATGGACCTAATAAATAGGGACAGAGGGAATTTCCAGACTCTAGACCTCATACAGTATGGATTTGTGAAGGGTAGATCATGTCTGCTCATAATTTGTCATTGACAAAAGGCAGGAGTCAGAGCTGGACATGGCAGAGTTAAAGATGTAAAGATGTGCACTGGGTGTGATGAGGGTAGACAGGATTAGGAGTAAGTATATTAGAGGGTCAGCCCAGGTTGGATGGTTTAGAGACAAAGCCAGAGAGGCAAAATTGCATTGGTTTGGACATGTGCTAAGGAAGGATGCTGGGTATATTGGGAAAAGGATGCTAAGGATGGAGCTGCCAGGTAAGAGGAAAAGAGGAAGGCCTAAGATAAGGTTTATGGATGTGGTGAGAGAGGACATGCAGGTGGTTCGGGTGACAGAGCAAGATGCAGAGGAAAAGAAGAAATGGAAACGGATGATCCACTGTGGTGACCGCTAATGGGAACAGCCGAAAGAAAAAGAAGAAGATGATCACGTCTGCTCAACCTGGTAGACTTCTTCGAGTCTGTCACAAGACCTGTGGACAAAGGCAAGGTAGTTCACACAGCCTACCTCAATCTGGCCAAGGCCTTCGATACAATTCCTCCCTCAGGAATCATAGATAAACTCACTAAATTAGGCATTAACCCCTATGACACAAGGTGGGTTGCAAACTGGCTTACTGACAGAACCCACGCTGTGAAAGTAGCGAACTCCAAGTCAGACTATCGACCAGTCACAAGTGAAGTCCCACAGGGATTGGTCCTGGGTCCTCTCCTGTTTTGCACCTACTTTTCTGAAGTCCAGACCAAAATCAAGGGACTCTGGCTGACCAATTCCGCAGATAATTGCAAGCTGGGAGCCATTATTAGCTCTCCAAATGATGCTGACATTCTACAGAGAGGCCTCATGGAGACTGGTGTCAGAACCATAGCCTTAAGCTCAATGCCAAAAATGCATCATCATTCCCTTTGGGAAGAACACGGTACCCATGAACTAACACATCAATGGTAGTCCACTGAGCACCGAATGTGTTATAAGAGATCTGGGAACGCAAGTGGATAGCAACTGCTCCTTTGACAATCACATTGTACTGTGGTCAGAAAATCATTCTACATGGCACATGTCATTTCAAAGGGTTTTGCATCCAGGAAGAAAGAGGTCATTGTCTCTCTCTCTGTCTACTCTTCCCTCATTAGACCAATTATCGAGTACAATGCCCCTTTTGGCATGTACCTTCACTAGACATATACAACAACTAGAAAGGCCACAAAAATATCTCACAAAGAGGATCCTAGGCCTTAAACACCTGCCGTTTGTGGAAAGATTAAAAAAACTCCAGCTTTTCTCTGTATCATATCGCCTACTAAGAGGCAATCTCTGCTTGACCTACAAAGCCATGTCAGACCCTGCACTGTTAGATATGCTACATCTAAAGAAATCCCAATCCCTCCATGCCACATGCTCCAGAGACCTCAACCTCATTACCACAAACAACAGAACTTGCTGGAGGGACAGGTTCCTAACCCAGAGACTGCCCATGCTCTGGAATAGACTTCCCTTACACGTCAGGCAGAGCACCCCTCTGACCCTCTTCAAGAGAAATCTTGACGAGTGGATGGGAAATAGAAAATTCACCCTGGGGATCATTTCAGTAGCCCTGCTAGACAGAGGCACTGGGAAATAACATTGGGTGGCATGTTGCCAGGGAATCCTTTAGTCTAGGCTTGTAAAGGCTCCAGGGCCATTAGCCTAGTACACTCCTATGAAACTATGAACCTATGATGAAGTTTAGTATTAAACCCAACTAAATCGCTTAACTATAACTGTTTTTCTTTCTTTCTTATTGGCACAGTGTTTTGTTGTTTTTTTTAGTTTTTGCTTTGTTTCGCCTGTATGAAACAATGCTAGATTTCTGAAGGGTGTCAAGAGGGAAGAACAGCTGACTGAATCAAATACTTCAGTCAGAGCAATAAACAATGCATATGTGAGACATGTTTGGTTAGCTGAGGCTAGAATGTCTTTGGTATCTACTTCTCAGAGGTCAAAGTCAAAGGCCTCTGGCTGACCAAGGTCGCAAATGATTGCAAACTGGGAACATTCACTGAATCCCCCAACACAAGAACACCCTTTAGGAAGGTTTAACAGAAACAAATGCTTGGTTTGTTATTATGTTTCATTGATTATTAGTATTCTTGTCTGAATAATGGGTTTTAGTAGCTTTCATTTTTGTGAGTCTTTGAAGGCAATCTGAAAACCAGAGTTCCTCCTTGTTTTTAGATAGACATCTTATAATTAGACCATGTTTATTCTGAAGTCTAAGCAAAATATTAGTCAGAATGGAACACAATAGCTCTGCAATAGGTTTCCTGATAAATATTGCTCCAGTTTAGAGAGATAATTTCAGTATTATGAACAATGATCTGTTTAAAACATCAGTTTCTATATCTATGTTGTAAAGGTAAGTTTAGGCTTCTTACTTGACCATGAAAAAAAATAATAGAAGAGTGGTCATCAAAGTTAAAAGGTTATACAGGGGTGCTGATAATTTTGTTTGGCTTGTTATTAAGAATATGGTCAAGGAATGAGCGTTTGTTTCACAGTTTGGCCTAGGTCATTTTAGAACAGGTTTGTACAGGATAAAGTTCAAATGTGACCCCATAATATAATTCTTGTAAAAATAAAAAAAAATAATACATTGAAATCTCCAAGTGTTATAATATATTTATTAATGTGAATATATATAAGTATAGAGTATTAGACTGGGGTGATTTTTGCAAATTATTGATATTTAGCTCTGCTATAAGCCCGTTTGGTGACATACCGACTTACCCTCTGCATTTGAAAAATTTACAATTTAGGATCATATATGGGGACTTTTAATCAAGAAACTACAGCTTCGACTAGTTAGCTCCCTAAGATGGTCCACATAAAGAATTGTGCTCAGTAGAAAGGAAAACTATGGGGTGTTAGAATCAGGCTAAGCATGTTTCACAAATTCCTATAATAACAAAATTAATTTAATTTATCCAGGAATGGACCTACACATATCTACTGTTAGTACTATCTACATTAAAACAAGCTCTGCAGGGAGCAATTATTGTTTGTAGAGTGTGAATGCTGAACTGAGATAAATGGTCTAAGCCTTAGAGTTTATGTGTGGATGATTTTTTATAAATGCCACTTTCAGATACAAAAAAGCTAGCAAATGATTTCCTTTGGTAAGGAAGGAGTATCATGAAATAGTGGAAAACTGTTGTGGAATAGCTAAAAAGTGATATAGAAAATGATGACTGTCTCTGATCATAACCAACTTGTTATGTGCTGGAGACATGAATGCTAAGAAATTCAACTTGACATCAGAGTGAAAAAGAGCTTGAAAGCTGAATGTTGATATCCATACTGAGAATGCATATCAAATGAGTTGTGAACATAGAGACTGAATCATAAATTCTTTGTAGCATATGGAGATTTAGCTGTCCAATCTACTATGAGTTAGACGAAAAAAAACCCCACAGGAACAAGCATATTTTGCAACTCTTAAAACCATAAACACATAATACTACCACAGAGACATCAGTCAGAAGCTCAGTACCCCCTTGCTGAATAAATGACTTTAAAATCCATTGGGCCTTTTACTCTGCAACACTTATTTAGTATGTGACAGCAAAATATATTGCACTTTTTAATGCTGTCAAATTTGCTTCAGATACTCCTCTATGGTTGCTGCTGGTAATTCCCTAACATACTTACAAAAGCTTTGATAGCCACATTTCTTACAGGTACTTAACAAAGTTGTCTTTTTACTGCATTTTGGGAGAAATCTTAGTACTCTGTATACTCCAGTAATATAAGAATTACGTGGAGAAAGTATGGTGATGAAAGATATAACAAGGAGATGAGCTAAACTGCTGTGGGTGGAATTTATATTCACATTAGCTTCTTGGGAAAACTGGAACTGGATACTAAAAAAAAAGTAATATATTAGGTGATGGTAATATAAATTTAGAGACATTGTGAAAATGATCAGAAAGATACAAGCTGGAAACAATAACATATGCTAAAAGTATAAAGCTCAATTCAGTAAGTCATTAAAATTGTCAGATCATTTTAGTTAAAGCAATGGTATAACCATGGTTTTAATATGTTTAATGATGTATGTTTTACAGAATTACTAAGTGATATTAGTACAACAGTATGTAATGGATATAGTTTGTAATAAAGTTATTATGGTACAGGTTTGTTTTGGGATAATACAGTTTTTATGTAATGTATGTACTGCAGGTAAGGAGAAGATGAGAAGGGTTATAAATGGTGGATGGAGATAAGATGAGAAGAGAGTAAAGCAGAAAGCAAATGGCACATATCACACGAGAATCATTCTGTGTATGCAAAGTCAAAGTAAACCAAGTCATTTTAGAAAACATAATGTAGGGAGTCTTACATTAAAACAAGCTAAATATTTTAAATGATTAACTGGAATATATAACCAAAACAGTGATTATAAAGCAGCCCACAAAACACTAGAGCAACATCTACATGCCTGGAGCATCAGCATGCAAGTCATACATAAATGCTGCATAAACAGCAATTTACTCAATAAAGGGTTAGTTATACAGAGAATAGGAGTTGGAAATTATTGTATATCTACATATCCATCTATCTATATATATATATATATATATATGTGTGTGTGTGTGTGTGTGTGTGTGTGTGTGTGTGTGTGTGTGTGTATGTCTGCATGTGTGTGTGCGTGTGTATGTCTGCATGTGTGTGTGTGTATGTGTGTGTGTCTATCCCTCTCTCTCTCTCTCTCTATATATATATATATATATATATATATATATATAGATACACACACACACACTAAACTAGGGGCCATATTCCAAAAGGCATGGGATACTGTAACTGAGAATCTCCACCATCTAGCAACATTACACTAATTCCTAATATCAATTCTGCTTCTAGATATAACATGCATTCCCACTATCCAAATAAGAAAAGCATGCTGTATATATTCTGGTTTGAAATGTACAAAGTGAGTCATTTTGTGTCATCCCCACTATAAATTAGAAGCAAGTTTCAAAACTCAGTACTGCACATTTAAGTGGTTGTCAGTCCCCCCCCCCCCACAACCTGTCTTTTCTTTACCTCCGCTGCAGCTCCACCTCTATGTGGAATTTCATACTGCAGGTAGTGTGGTTTCCTACCATTTCCTGTCAACAGTAGAAATTGCCTTACATGAGGAGCTGGAGCAATGGTGCAACAGCCCACTGACTTCCATGGTTATACCATTGCTTTAGGAATTTATATTGCCATTCATTACCAAAGTAAAACTCCAAACTATTGCTCTGCTGCAAACATGATTCCCACTTTGGAATCCAGCACAGGGTTCCAACAGTCCTTAGTAATAATATCCTGCTTGAGGGCTGCTGCAGCCTTATATTATGGCATCAGGTATTGTATAACTGCTGCAGCTGCTTGGAGTCATGTGCTACCCCAGGTAAAAAGCTTAATGGAATGCTTGCCTTGATTAATAGAAGCCCAGTAGAGTTTAAAGGAAAAAAAATAATATAAAATAAGAAATTACACCAAAGGTAAGCTTAAGAAAGAGCTAAAGTAACTTCTCAAATATGATATGTAATATAGCACTCAAAGCAATGATGCAGGAAGACAGCTGGAGGGATATAATGCAAATAAGTAAGCCTTTTAGAAGGTATCTCTATCTATGCAGAAATAATCAAATATGTCTTTAAAATACTTATTTTTAATTCTATATTGCTGTTATTTCCTCAATGTGTTGCATTCTGTTTTAACATTCTTTGACCTTGAATTTTAATTCAGTATGTATATATGACAAATAATAAGAATAAAATCCATGCAAACATCACACAGTTGTGAAATGTTGGAAACTCTTAAAAAAACAAAACAGGTGCTTTTTCAGAAATAAATATTCTAAGGTTGGTTTTAATCTTACCAACCAATAAGAAAAATATTATAAGAATTTATGGGTCGATGAATGTTTATAAATGTCACTTTCAGATAAAAAAACTAGCAAATTATTTCCTTTTTAGGGAATGAGTATCATGAAATATTGGAAAATAAATATCCGTGGAATGACAGAAAAGTAAAACATTATGAAATCTTATATAAATAACTACTGTCAACCTGCTAACACATTATATATAACAAATCTCAGTCATCTGTTTAACCTTTTTATAAATGACAAATAAAAATCCCAAAAGTAGCAATATTCCACAGGTAAACCCAAAGACTTGTCAACAAAAAAACGGTGGATAAAACAGAAAGGCTCACTCCATTCCAGTAAAATACCAATAGCTTTAATCAGAAGGTAAGCACTTTCACAGTGATACACACCGCTTCATCAGACAAAAATCATAAAACAATGGCACGCCACATATACCCTTAGTTAAAAGCCAATTATCCAATGGATTTAAAACAATTAGAACAATTAAAACAGCATTTCATTCTTAAAGGAACAACAGGGTAAACACACCTATAATTAAAAATGCATGATCCACTTATTTCAGGTTCCTGGATTTCAGAACCGGTTTCAGAGGTACATGGTCATTAAGTCCAAGACCTCTACATGCCCCAAGCTGTAAAACCCATTCTAGTTCCACTGCTTCTGTTCTATTCACAAGATCACCTTGCCTTACAGATTCAGGGACAACATGCAAAACCTGAAACAAAAAGTATGTTGCACACCAGCTTCCATGATGTGTTTAGCCAAGGCACTATAATGGTGCCCCTTTCTTATACAATATTCATGGTCCCTGATCCTCTCACCGAGTCATCTATTCGTTTTTCCAACATAAAATTTGAAACATAACTGGCAATGGGCTGCATACACAATGTTTTTAGTGTTACAATTAGCCCTTGCCTTAAGAAGCCAGAGACATCCAGTTTCTGGATGTTTAAAAATCTGGACTCATTAATGGATATACAGAAAGCACACATGCCACATCTACATGTATCTAAAAATGTTTCATCTAAGGGACTATGTACCCTAGGATAACATAACTGCTGTTTCAAAAACTTTTTATTTTTGAACATAAACTTGGGCTGGTCACCTAAAAGACCACTTATTCTCCTGTCCGTGTGCAGGATATGCCAGTTCCTACGTATCACCTCTCTGACATAACCCACAACAGAGCTGTATGATAACATAAACGATACCCCTCTGTGCCTGTCTAACCTCACAGGTTACACCCTACTTTGGAAGAATATGGCTTAGCTCGTCTTTCCTTCTCATTAGCTACTACTTGATACGCCTGGTCAATTTCCTTTTGATTATATCCCCTCACAGCAAACTCTTCTCTCAAATCGTATAGTCCCTTCTCAAAGTCATGAGCGTCGCATGATAAATGTGAGACTCTCATGGCCTGACCCTTTACTATATTTGCAAATATGTGTTGAGGATGCATGCTCCCTCAGTGTAAGTAGGCTGATCTATGACATTCCTTTCTATGCATCTTGGTGGAGAGACTTGTATCATGCTTGATCACTGTAACATCCAAAAAATTGATGCTGGTCCTGCACATATTCATAGTGAATTAAAAAAAAACCACTAGTGTTATTGAGATTGCTAACAAATCTGTTTAAGTCATTCTCTTCACCCTTCCAGCCCAGGAACAATTCATCAACAAATTGTCGATAAATAACTATGTGAGGGCTGTCATTCCTTAGTAAATGATTGTACTCCCACTCCATCATCACCAAGTTAGCATAGGAGTTGGTGCAGCTAGTACCCATCACCACTCCCATTTTTTGCCAATAACATCTTCATTAAATATGAATATGTTATTCTCTAAGACCTGCTCTAATAGAAGACATACTAAATCTATGAATCTACGTTCATATTTACCAATTCTGTTCAAATAGGAGTTAACCATCATAATTCCCTCCTGATTTGGTATGCACGCAAAGAGTGGCACAACATCTAATGTGACCAATATATCTAAGGCTTGCCCGTATGGCATAAATCCTTCAAAAAATGTTCTGTGTCCTTTAAAAATTCCTTGCTCTCATCTAACACTAATCTTAGTTGTTTATCCAAAAAAATGGATAGAGGCTCCGTTAGCCAGCCACTGCCAGCTCAATCGGTCTAAAACCTGGTTGTACAGGATTTTTGTGTATTTTAGGTAGACCATTCATTTGCAGCACTAAGGGTTCATCTACTTTAAAAAACTCATACAAATCCTTAATTAATTCTAAACATAAACACACTAACAAACAGTTATCAATACGTTCTTGCATTGTGGCTACTCTACCTAAATTAACTTCTTCATAAACAGATTCATCTGATAACATCTCATTAGTTTTGTTGCAATAGTAACTGGTGTCCAGTACAACGACTGGCCCACTTTTATCTGTGGGTTGTATGGTAATCTTTGCATTATTCTGTAAAGCATAAAGAGCTTGCTGCTCACTAAGTTAGAATTCTTGGATGACCTTTTTTGAAGAAACAAATCATATATTTCTTGTTCACTCACTGTTAGAAAAACTTCTACTGCAGGTAGAAAAACAGGTACATAAATACTTGGTTTTCTAAAAACTCTACCACTAGAAGTAGCATTAACATCATTAAACATAATTCTTAAAACAAGATTTTGTAGAAACAAACGCAATTCTATAAGAGTTTCTGAAACATCGGCCAAAGCCGTAGTTATAAAAGTCAAACCTTTTGTGAGTAATGAATGTTCAGCCTCACTCAAGTTATAACTAGAAATATTCCAAACTAAGTCGTTTGCTTGAGCCCCCACATCTTTTTGATAGTTCACATCTGATTCGATGGAGGCGGTTCTTTCCTTTTCTGACCCACTCGATGGGGTTCTTGTTCCTATGATTTCCTTCTCTAGTTGCGGAAAGGAAGCGGCAGAGTTGGAAAAACCTGGCTCCTCTGTACAGATAAACACTTCCTTCTAAAATGGCTCCTGCCTCAACAGTAGCCAGAGAGGGATTCATGCTATTAGACGGACAACATTCAGCCAAGGGTGTGGAGTACATTGACGTCTGTTTCCGGAGACACTGGATTATTCAACACAACGTGATTGGTCATCCTGTTCAGAACTGTACGATCACTAGGTACTGAATAAATCTGTGCCTGCTGATTGGTTTTCTCCATTTCATGTGCTTTAGATGTAGAATTACCAGATGGTGGGATACAATTTGTAGTTTCCCTTTCTTGCCACTCCCATGCAGTGGGCCAAGTAAAAACATGTTGATTAGCAAAATCATATGTATCTCTTGCTAATTTCTTACATTTCATCAGGAGCAGCCTTTTCTCATAACCAGCTAAATTTTCAATTAAATCATTCAGGAATAGATCAACAAATTCTTCCTCTAACATAATCCAGTAGTTCATTATGCTGCCGATTGATAGAGTCATAAAGCTCCTTTTCTATAGGATAGAAATAGTCAATCAATAATTTTAAGTATGCACGTCCTGTATCTAAATTACTCTTCTGCCACTGAGCTAACAATGCAGGATATGTGTCTCCGTATGTGGGCATATTTAATACCCTCAAGCTCCTAGGAACAATATTCAAGTCCATGCAGGCTTCCAAGTGGAAGTGTTGACATTGAAGTCTCTTGTATTTGTATAAATCATTTTCAAGGTTAAGTTTCATATCACAAAACTTGCTGTCATTCACCTCACCAAACACATGTTCATCTTCTTCAAATATAAATGAACATAAATAATAGCAGTTTCAGTTTTCTTAATGTGCTTATGAGCCTTGTCTGTTTTACATTGCAAATATAAATAACATACAATAACATAGAATTGTCTTACCTGTTGATGTACATATTTAAAGTTTGCATACTTTAATCACTTGAGAGAAAGTAGATTTATACTTTTGCTTATTCTGGTAACAGACTTGGTCTAAGAATATACTTAGCACATTTATCATCATTAGTCAAAAGAAATTAGTTTGTGGTCATCATCATCGCGTACATAAAGAGTTAATGTAGCTGTTTTCTTGTTGTTTCTGTTTTCTGGGAGATATGCTACATTACCTATAACAATTCCTTCTAAAAATGCAAATACATATAAAAGCCAGTTCAAGTGTTAAGTTAGCATCCAGACATGTCTGCTTTTTGTCAGCCTGTAGGTACATGGATTTAGTCCTGAAGTATGAATATGATTCACGCACAACAAATCTGTTACTCGCTTGCATTTCATAGTAGAAAAAGTTCACATTCAGTTATCATGAAACAGTAAGCTGTGTGTTTCACTCACATAATGAGTTTCTGCCATATTTTACACTGTTACTGTTCAAAGATGTAGTGACTCATCTTTTTCTTTTTGTGCAGTTTTTATTTGCAAATTCTGGATCAGTTTACAAAACAATAAGCAGCCTTTTGTCAGGTCATCATAGGAGTATATTATTAAAATATATATCTGTTCACTTTCTGGCATAGAGTTAAAGGTTAAGGAAACAACATATACTTCCTGTTAAACATCAGTAATTTGAAATGTCTAAAATGTCTGTCTTCACAAAGATAGTCCAGGACAGCCATGTATCTCTAGAGACAACAAGTGATAGTATGTTGTCCAAACACTGGAGAGATAATATTACTTCCTTATGGTTTCCAGGAACTTAACTATCATCATCACATCTTGGAAGCCAGAGTTTCTCCTGTCAGATTTATCGTTTTACAACCACATTTGACTTAGATTTTCTATGAAAAAGGCAAAATTTCTAGCTTACTTATTTGAGAATCTAAAGGATTCTAGATTGATGTCTGACTTGTATTACACAGTCCATTAAACCCATTTGTTTCAAGATATGTTCTTGTATCTTGAAAAAGCAGGTGGTCTTATAGAAATAAAATTCATATCTCACTTTAGTATTTCTGCATAGAATAGTGTTAACTATTTTCTGCACTATACATATCACATTAACTTTACATTTTCTTACAGTATATGAATATTTTAAGATACAACGATTTGTATGCTGGTAAAGACAGTTAATCTGTCAGTTTTGATGCACCTATCAGGCCTACCTACTAGTATGCTTCTGTATATTTTCCTTACATGGTCTTATAGTTAGCAGTTCATACAAGCTTGACAGCTATTTATTTAGACTGGACTTAACTAATCATAGCTTTATAAGCCATTGTTTTTTAGAATTTGTCTTCTCTCTGTAATCATATTTCTCTTTTATCAGATAGTTTTCACTTAGTCTGTCTTATACAGAGTTCTTTGCATTTTACGTCTATTGAGGTTTATGATGTCTATATCCTGTTTCTCATTTCCTTTCGTCTCCCACACTTTGTGTGGGGATTTGACTTTTTTCATCTGCAGAAGTTCAACATCAGCCATCTCAACCAGGATGAGTTAGCCAGGTATAAGAAATCATGAATCGCTGATACTAGCCGATAACACGTTCATGGAATTTGCATTCATGAGACGACTCTGTAAAGTATTATATAACTATGGAAGCATAAAGGATGAAATTATGCAGTGAAATTGCAAATAAGTAAGTAAATGAATTTATACTGTAACATGTGGCATGACCTACTCCATTTACAACTTTAGAATCCATAAGCCAACCAACAAGGAAACCACCCTAGACTGGATTCTTCTCAACAGCCATCTTGATACTTATAAACCAGGAACCCTTCCCGATGATATCAGTGACCATATGCTAACCTATATCATTAAACAAAAAATTCATAACCCTAACACTAATAATTTTAAATCCTCCCGCTCAAAAAAATTCTTTAATCCAGACAGTTTCCAAAATGAACTAAAAGCATGTGACTGGTTACCTATGTCTCTTCTTCAACTTGATGAAGCAGTGACCTTCTTTAATACTAGATTCCTTCAAATCCTGGATTACCACGCACCCATTCGATCATCCCGAATAAGAACCAAAATTGCCCCCTGGCTTACAAAACATACTAGGCAAAAGATCCTCCTCAGAAATAAGATTTGGGCCAAATGGAGAGCCTCCAAAAGTCCATCTGATCACCTTTACTTTAAACAATTAAGAAACGCTACCAAGAAAGACATTCTCAGAGACAAAAAAGATTACTACCTTAACCATCAACAAACCCACCAACTAAAGCCACAAAAATTCTGGACAGGCATCAATAAACTTCTTAAACCAGGCCACTCTAAATCTCCTACCCCTTCAGGATTTAACCCTAGTAACTCTAACCTGATACCTGATGCCTTTAATAACTATTTTACAGAAGCCATTCTAACCCTAGCTAATACTTTACCACCCATCACCACAACACCATTACATACCAATAATACTGTAACTCCAACCTTTCATATTCAACCTGTACCCACATCCCTCATTTGCAACCTCCTTCAAAAACTTAAACCATGCTCCCCTTCTGCTGACCGTCTTCCAGCAGAATTCCTGCAAATTGCAGCTAAAGAAATCGCCTATCCCATCTCCATCCTTATAAACAGAACAATTTTAGAAAGCAAAATCCCTTTCATATGGAAAGTATCTCACATCATCCCTCTACACAAAGGTGGATCTTCTACCGAGCTCTCCAACTTTCGACCTATCGCCTTACTCTCTCCAATAGCTAAAATAATGGAAAAGTGCATACATAAACAACTACTTGCCCACCTTCTCCATAACAATTTACTTGCAGACTGCCAGCATGGTTTTAGACCATTTCATAGCACAACAACTGCCCTGCTATCATTTTCTGACTCCATAAACAAAAATTGTAATAATAATACTTTCTCCTCTGCACTGTTTATTGACCTCTCAAAAGCCTTCGATATGGTGAACCATAACTTGCTTATTGACATACTAAAAGCCCAATCACTCGATACACAAGCACTACATTGGTTTAAATCCTACCTTGAAAACAGACAACAAGCAGTACTTTGGGACAATACTCTTTCTTCTTCCCTCCCTGTGAACATTGGAGTACCACAAGGCTCTATATTAGGACCCCTTCTCTTTTCATTGTTTATTAATGATCTACATACCAAAATTCCTCAAGCCACCTGCATACAATATGCAGATGACTTGACTTTAATTTGTTCAGCCAAGTCCATAACCTCTCTCCAGGCCCTCACTCAAACAGTATTTAACAGTGTTGAAAATTGGTTTATGCAACACTGTCTCCTTTTAAACCCAAAAAAACAAAATTACTGCTCTTTGCTCCTACTCATAGGTCACCTCATCCACACTTCACAGTCACCTCTAGCAATGGAATTAACATATCCCCTGACACTACAACCCGTCTACTGGGAGTAAAAATTGATAACAACCTTAGCTATGATGACCATATTAAAGCTACTATAAAGTCTGTCAACAAAAAACTAGGCACCCTTTACAGAATCAAACCCTTCCTTACCCCTTCAGCCAGAATCACTATTGCCCAGACTCACCTAATCTCTACCCTTTTCTATGCTTCTGCAATATATACCAACCTATCTAGAAACAACCTCACCAAACTTTCTACTAGTTACAATAGCATAGCCAGATTTGCCACTGGCACCCCTTTCAGAACTCACCACTGTCACAACCTCAAACAACTGGGATGGTTAGAACTGCAGAACCTACTACTTTGTCAACAACTTGTTATCACCCAAAAGATCCTTTATCACCCTAATAATACCTCAATCCTTACTAAGCTGATTACCCCCTACAAAAATCTTGCAACTCTACGCTCAGCTAACAAAATTCTAGTCTCCACTATTAAATCTAAAAACAAACCTGGGGACTCACTTTTCGCCAACACAGTAGGAAAAAGCTGGAACCAGCTTCCTAGTGAACTTTCATCTCTTGCTTCCTCTCATCTCTTTAAAAAGCATCTTAAAGAATATCTTAAAAATCACTGGCTTTGTCCCTGCTCTAACCCAGACTGATATACCCTGACTGTTGTCTCCTTCCCCTTTTTGCTCTCCTTACACTTCTATACTCCACTGTTCTATGTCACATACCTGTAAAAATTTTTATTCACAATTCAATATTGTCTTAGCTTTTTTGATTGCTCTCTCTCAAATTTTTGCTCACATTATTTGATCTGTGTGTTAACCTACTAAGTACTCTAAATAACTTATGTCAACCTCAATGTAACAATGTCCTGTAATTTGTTTTGACTATTACTATATATTGTAATCTTTGTCACTACTAATGCTTGGAGCTTTTCTCCCCGGGCCTCTACTGAAAATGGACATATATCCAGTTAGACTAGCCCGGTCAACAAATGTAAAATAAAAAATAAAATAAAAAATATATAGAGTAAGGTAATCCATCAGATAGACTAGTATATATCAAAAGCTTAGATGTTATAAATTAATTAACATAACAGCTATTCAGAATATTATTTCATATGATCCTTATGAACTCTGTGCTTTCTGTTTTCACGTGTTTTGTTACTAGTAGATGGAATCCACGGCTCTTGTTATATTTTCCTCTCTGTATACCATGAAGTGTCCCAAAGCAATACTGTCATCATAGAGCTACATTATTTTCCTTGAAACAATCACTTTTCATATCATATTAACTTCCTACCTAAATATGGTCAGCTTTTAAAAATTATTTTCTCTTCTAAAACTAGAGTACATTTAAAATGAATACATTTCATACCTCCCCTTATCGGCTACATACCACATTTACAGGCCACTAAGATCCAAAAACACAATCATGCTGAAAGTTGAAACACCTAACCTTGTAGCTGGTCAAATGCTGTACGCTTTTATCATCTCAAAACTATGGAACCATCTTGTTTAAGAAGTCTCTCAGGTCACACCTCTCTTCTCTCTGGCAATGTATTTGTGCCAAAATAGTACCTCCTAACATATGATCCACTACTATATCCCTCTACAATATCACTACTTAGGAGCTCTCTCTGACTTGCTGAATTTAACTGCTTATGCCTACAAAACTCCAACAAGTAACAATCAAAACTACTACCCTACCTGACTAACTCCATCCTCAATGATCAAATTGTATGCAATGTTGATGTGTAATGTTTGTAAATAACTTGTACCACTGTGTTTAATATTTATTTCCATGCACTGAGACTGTATATACACTGTATATTGTGCTCTTTCGTGTATGTACTATTAATGTTAAGAGGCGCTTTTCTCTCCGGCCCTCTACTGAAAATGGGCTCACCTAGGCCCAGTAGACTTTCCTGGTTAACAAATGCAATAAAAAAAAATATATATATATATATATATATATATATATATATATATATATATATAAATAAATTTAAATAGGAGGATGCGCATACTGTATTCATAGAAAATAATAGCACCTCCTGTCCTTCTCCTTAGCCAAAAAATGGAACTCTTTCCCTCCTTCTCTATGAACTATCGAAAACTTTGATAACTTCAAAACCCATCTCCATTCCTACTTTTTCTCTAACTGGAAATGCAGTTGCACGTTCCCCACCTAGCCTTCCTCTCTCCCCACTCTAAATTGTATTTTCCTTACTTCCCCTTTGCCTTCTACTTAACTCCCCAGGAAATGACTCACTCTTCAGTGTTATCTCGTGTACATTTTGTATATATTGTACATAGTTTGTCCCCCTGTTCTCCTCTCCCTATCATTTGCACTTGTTCTGCCATAACTGCCCAAACAAGACACATATTCTATATAACCACTGAAAAATGTCATCTCAACATATGACTCATATGCTAAGTAACCAATGTACCAGTTCATGTCTCTGATTTTATAATGTATCTGCATCCTCAATATTAACTTTAATTTTCCTATCTTAATGTATCTGCATCTTGAATTGTAACATTAATCTGAAAATGTAATGTTTACTAAGTAATGTGGAGCTTTTCTCCCAGGGCCTCCACTGAAAATGGGCTCTTGAGCCCAGTGGACCCCCCCAGTCATCAAACTGAAATAAATAAACAAATAAATATTCATCATGTCTACCAATATCTGCAGAGAAATGTAGTGGCAGCTAAACAATTTTAATATCAACCAAAAACAGTGATCATTACCTAGGGGAATGAAATATCATTTAAAAACATTTACTAATGGATAAACATTTTTAACCAGCACCTACCCAATAATATAATAGATGTATAAATGTAGCCACAAAATATGACTTAAGTGGCAGTTTTGATTCTCTTAGCTCTTCTGTTTTTTAATATATATATATATATATATATATATATATATATATATATATATATAATTACACTTTCAAATTAACATAATTCTCAGTTATGCCATACCCAGTGTTTGCTGATGAAAATGTGGGATAACTACCTTCCTTTATTTTACATCTGAGAGCTTTGTAAGACTATGATTGGGATGGCACTGTCTCATCCTTTAGGGGGAGTGTTATCAGTCCCCTTGTTTCTTTATATATTTTAAACTGAATGACCATGCAATTCTGTTGACTTGCGTGTATGTAGTTATACTATAAAACATTAATATCAGTGAAAATGAGGAATAAAACGAGTCCCCTCGTTGTAACATACTAACTTGTGTTTTAGTTATACTTTTTGGTAAAAATATATCCCTTTGTGCATACTATTACAGCTTCAAATCCTGCATAGTAACATTTAGTTGTCTGTTCTTTTACCTGTTTTTAGGGATTTAGAAATGTGCATTCGGCCTATGTGCATTATGATAAATTTGTGCTATAGCTCTTTCCCTTTCATAACCCTTACCTCAGGACCAAATCTTGGCTGTTACATGGAAAAACATTATGCAATAGTAATATACTCGCTGATTGTTAGTGATTTCTCACAAAGGTAAGCTATTCTACTTCACTTAGTATTGCTGTGAGGCTACTCCACTGTATGTAGCCCTGCTATGCTCAGCTGTGTTGCACTTCTGTATCCCATCCCTGTCCCCATCCACACAATCATTTTATTTATCTGTTTCCATTGCATCCACCCCTACATAATTTCCAATTCACTATCTCCAGATTGCATTCCAAAATAAATCACGCCTCCTCTCCATCTTGTACCAATGCATATTTATTTATGTCTATGTCAGAAGCTCGAGTTTTCAGAACCTCGAAATTCATACTGTGGAGACTATATGATCGAGTTTCCGAAAATTCAAATTTCAAAAAACAACAAAAATGTACTTTTTTCTACATTTTTGCAGCCCCCCCACACACACACACACACCACCTGCATATCATATATACCAACTCTGCGATTGCACTACAGTGGGAAAAGGGTAAACTCCCTGATCCTCAATGTACTGTGATCTCAATTTAAAAGTTTTGAGTTTTCAGAAACTCGATCATATCGTCTCAACAATATGAATTTCAAGTTTCTGAAAACTCGAGCTTCTAAAAGGGAACCATATATTTACAGACACACAAACACCCCCACCCACCATATAGAATTTTAGCTCATATATCTCTCCTGAGACAGTATGACCTGCTTACCTTCAAAAAACAAACCACCTATCAAAACAGCTATGGAACTACATTTTTTGTCAATGCCAAATCAGCTTAATCTGTCAATATTTCTGCTGTTACATACACTATCTCTGGCCTCTTGGTTCATATCACTAACACAAACAAATACCCCATATGAAAAACAAATAAGGTCTTCTTACACATAAATTATAGGTTCATATAGGTTCATAGGAGACTACTAGGCTAACAGCCCTAGAGCTCTTACAAGCCTAGCCATATTTTCCAGATTTTCGCCAACTGTTAGTAGTTAAGTTAGTGAAGTTCAAAGAAGTAAGGGTCTATGGTAGTTAATACCAACTTCCTCTGTCCAGGAGGGAAATGGGCACCACCTCAGGAGTGAATCTGCAGTCACCCATCCATTGATCTAGGTTGCGTTTGAAGAGGGTCAGGGAGGGCTCTGTTTCATGTGAATTGGAAGCTTGGTCCAGAAAAGTGGCAGTCTCTGGGAGATGTATCTATCTCTCCAGCATGAACTGCTCATGTCAGAGGCTAGGTTAAGAGCCCTGGAGAGTGTAACCATCATGCAGTTTGATTTATGAATGTGTAGCATTTCTATCAGGGCTAGGACAGAGACTGTCCCATAAGCCAGGCACAGGTCACCCCTTAGGAACTTGTAGGAGACAAAATACAGTGACAGGGTGTTCAGTCTTTCTGAGTAAGACTTGTTTTGTACACCCTTTAATTTCTTGGTGAGAAACCTCTGTGATCTCTCCAATTGTTGCAGGTGTCTAGTGAGGTACATGCAAAAAGGAGCACTGTACTCAACTATTGGTTTGATGAGGGCAGAGTAGAATGGAATTATAACATCCTTAGACCTAGATGTGATGCCTTTACTTATAAGATATGCCACAGAGAAGGATTTCCTTACTACTGTGGATATGCGGTGGTCAAAATTCAGATTTCTATTACCCTAAGTACCCATATCAAATACCATTGGGTCTACACTTTGGTTGGTGCTGTCTATAATGTAATTAGCAGGGATGACAGCTCTCCCAAATGGAATAATAATGCATTTTTTTGCATTTAGCTTTAATCTGTGGCTTTGGCACCAATCATTTGTCTATGTTAGCCCTGTCTGCAGTATCATCATACACATTTGCTAGAATACATTTGTAGGGAATCCAACTCCAAAACCACCTTAGGAAAGCAGCCAAAGGATGCATGAAATCACCAGAATAAGTAAAAAGCAATCCAAAAGGCACACTATAAAAACTGTTTCAATAAATGCTGAAGTAAAAAGTATATATAAATACAAAGCTTTCAAGCCCACAGTGTCTTTGAAGCCTATTAGGAGTAGCAAGAAAACCATAAATTATGAAAGGCAGTGTACTATTACTAAAAAACAAAACAAATAAATTGTAGCCTAGGATGCCACAAACAGAACTTTAATAAATGTTTCAGTTTTCTTGTTAATTCATTCTGTTAGATAATCAACAATATTGGGTGTACTAGTAGGTATGAAATTAAAACCCCTTTGAAAGAGTCCCCTATACAGGGGAAATGTTCAGTCTGAAGTAATTGTAAATCATGCAACCCCCATAATCAAAAATCTTTTGGAGATTTGTTGGTCTCCTGAAATATTATATCCATCACTGTCGCTTGTTCAGATAATTTGTTCCTTGAAACTTTTGGAACTGGTGATTGTTCCTGTAATTGCCTGCATCCCGGGAGTTGCCTTATACATTCTCAAACCCCTTGGAACATGCTTGCTGGTGATACAAAAATTGAGGAAGGAATTGTCCATTTGTAAAGGCATTTGTCAAACCTTCTCATCTTAGCCTCCACTGTAAGATCATACTCATTCCAAATTCCACTGTCTCCCAGATCAGCAACACTCATTCCCTGCCCAAATTTAGGTGAAAACCAAACTTGAAGATCACCAAAGGACTGACCTGGTTGTGCCCCGATATCCATATCTCTGGAAACATTTAAAGATGTATTATTTAAAAAATGATATAGCCATTAAAGTCGATGATAACACCTTACAATTAAAATCAGTAGCAAAACAATGACACTCTCTTAAGCGAACTGTAAACAATACCTTCCTACCTTAAAAAATTGAAATTCTCTTCTTTGAAGCCTCTTAGGACTAGCAAGAAAAGTAATTACAAGAAAATGGAAGAAACTCACCTTCTTAATTATTTATAGACTTCATAAATTTACTCAGTATAATTTGTGATAAAGAAGTGAAATATATCATAACAGGAAATTATCTGTGATTAACTGTAACTTCTACAAATATAATTCAGCTTTTAAACAAGCAAAGAAATAACACCCTGTAAAAGGTCAGCAACTATGACACATTTAAGTAGAATGAAAATGTAATGGTATGTAATGCAATAGTATATTGATATACAGAAACATACATAGGTCATGTTTTATACATAAGTATGTGTATTAATGATTTATAACTAAAGAATATTTTTTGTCTTTTAGTTTGTATGTATATAGTTTCTTTTGATTTGCAAATTTTGAGTCCAGTGTAAACAATGTATATAATCAATCTAATTTTTAAATGTCTCAAATTTTAGATATATGAAGAAAAAACAAAAATAAACATCACCATTTCCCATAGTTATCCTCTTACGTGCAACTACAAATAAAAACTATGGAATACATTATGTTCTACCTGGAAATGTAACCCTCACAAGCAAATAAGGTGGCACATTAAAGACAAATGCAAGACTAAATATAAAATTAAAAGCTCACTCTGTTAGATATATTAAATAAGCACATCTAAAGCAATTTAAAAATTCTGGAAAGTGAATAAGTTATTAGTACAAAGTTTTTCCTAAAACAGCAAACCAAATAATACTTGGCAACAACTTCCTAAACCAAGTAAAAGACATTTAACCTCATCTGCCTCCTTCTAACTTCTTTAACAATCTGCTCACAATAACACCAATTGTGCCTTTACACAAGTTTCTGTCGGGATTCAATGTTTATTTTAATTAATCTCCAAAGCTAGAGTTTCTAAACCAAATAGAATGTATTTATAATCCAAGTTTTAGTACTCTACACCAAAAAAAATGCTTCATATAGGTAGGCATATACTAGAAGGCCCACTTGAACATTTCTTTTAACATTTCACTACTAGTGTTATTCTCCTGTACTCACAATACTTCTTCCAAAAACCCACACTCTAGTTACTATTAGGGACTACAGTCCAATTGCTGATATTTATGCTTTTGCAAAAGTTCTTGAAAAATTGATTTAAGAATACCTGGTAGATTATATTCAAAATATGACAGTTTTACTGCTAAGTTTTTGAGACCAAATACTCTTACCAACACATTTGCCTAACAGGGGTCAAGGGATTTTAATGACAGCTATAGTCCTGCAGCTTTAAATGTTTCTGAACTTTTGACCATGGTATTTTGCACAAATAGCTAAAGGCATTTGATTTTCAATAAGAAGCAACACTTTGATTCACTAACTGATTAGACAATCAAACCTTTAAAGGGTCAGGTGATATAGTACTTAAACTACAACATGTTAGAAAAATAACTTCTTCAAGGATCTACTTTATAGCCAATATTATTCACCCTATTTACTAATAATCAGTTTTGGGATACCTTTCTCTTGAGTTGCTTCCCATATACTGAAGACAATTAAATTACCAGCTCTCACAAGTCTCCTGTAATATTTAATAACAATCCTCAGTGGGAACTGAGTATCCTCTGGAACTGGCTCCCTGGAAATGGATACTCAAGAAACAAACATTGTGGTCTTTATGATGCACCAAAGAGTACTAAAGCTCAGTTGTTGTTAATAAAAGATCCTGCCAGGACCACTCTTCAAAAACTTATGACAAAAATTTGCTTTGGCATAATGCTAGATCATGCTTTTATCCATACCCATGCAAAACCACAAGTTCAAATAATCCTTGCTCAACTAAATGTAGCCTATAAAATCTCAAATCTTCTTACCTCATGATGCATACAAAGCAATTGTCAATATTTTATTATCCAGACTGAAATATGCCAGACTATTAAACTTCCTCCTTTTTCCTCAGGACTAAGAAAATAAACCTTTCCAAGGTTATCTCAGCATCCTGAAACACTGTCCTTCTTAAAGTATAGAATTCAAATAACCTTATATTATTTAGGAAGCCTCTGAAAGTTCACCTAAAAACAGAAATGTAAATACTTCAGTGGCTATGCTTAAGTACTCAGCTCTCTGTCTGATGTATAGAACATGTTGTACTAAATTAATAAACTGTGCATACATCATTGGACCATATTGCAAAGTTATAAATATATAAATACGAGATCAACCTGTTAATGCTGCATGATTTGGTAATCTGTACAACTACGTTAATAGTTCATTACTTGTTTCTGTCTATTAATTTATCTCACATATATGTTAACTGTACTTTTTTAATATGTTCAGCTTGACATAACATCTGCAGGAAATCTAGCTGAATCATTTACAAACCAGCAAAATGATGCTTTTACAATCTTTATCATAATTCAACAACATATTTTAAATGTACAACACTGGCCATTGGCCTATAAAAGGTCAATTTATATTCCAGTTACAAAAAAGGGTAATGCTTAAGAGTGTTCAAATAAACAACTACAATTGTTTCATGTAATGCTTAAGATCCTACATAGATGTTTATTAGACTTTAGCAGTTTATGGGCACTTGTACAATGAATTCTCATTAGTATTAAAATATGCACACTGATTGGTCAACCCAACCAGTGCACCTACTGTAAATCAAGCATATACCAACAGAAAAAAGTTCAGCCACTTAAGTACCATTGATCAGCCAGACTTTTCTACTGATATATATATATATATATATATATATATATATATATATATATATATATATATATATATATATATGGGTTCCCTTCAGTAGATCGAACTTTTACAAGTTTGAAGCTCACATGGCCGAGACCATATGATCGGACTGAATGGAGATGCATATACAGTGCAGAATGGAAAGCTATCCCTTTTCTGCAATGTAGTGCAATCTCAGAGTTGTTATATTTAAGTATGAGGGTGTGGGAGTGCAGGAGAGTGTATCCCCCCTGCTACAGATGTCTAGTTTTGTTTTTTTGTGTTTTTTTTTTCTTTTTCTTCAGTGTTAGAACTTTTACAAGTTCGATCATATGGTCTCAGCCATATGAGCTTCGGACTTGTAAAAGTTCGATCTACTGAATTAGATCCATATATATATATATATATATATATATATATATATATACATACATATATAGAGAGAGAGAGAAAGAGAGGGAGAGAGGGCAAAGCAAAATACAAGAATAATCAGATTTGTTCTGCAAAAATAAAGAAACATAAACTTAACTGATTGTCCTTGTACTTCTGTAATGGCCCTTCTAAAATCTCAGCAACTGTTGTACCTCTGAACTGTCTGGATTTTTGGAAAATGTCCAGATTTTTGCTTCATACTCCTCTTTTTTCTCCATTGCTTCTCTTGAACAGCACTGATGTACTATGCAAGAATGGGAATACAAGTCCCATACACATACGCAGTACATCAGAAACCGCAGAAAAATGGTAAACAATACAAAGGAACACTACAGTGCTGTTATACAGACATTATTTAAGAAAGGTAAGCAATTTTTTTCTTAAATAATGCTATTGTATAATAGCAATGACCCATGCTTGGGTGTGGGTAATGCTGGATGGTTGTCTTTGTTTGATCACGAGGGCAAAATCACAACTATGGGTAGATCCAGCATTACCCCCACCCACTCATAGGTTATTGCTTAAAGAAATGCCACATGTAAAAGCTAGTTTTAGAAGCAATAAAGTTAACCAAAATCAAATTGTCAACATCCACTGGATAATAAAGACAAAGTACTAGAAAAACATTTACTTTTGCTTTATTGACTGCACTAAAGCACTTAATTTTGTGGATCATACACACTGTGGCAAGTTCTTAGAGAAATGAGGATACTGCATTACTTTATTTGCCTTCTTTGGAAACTGTATGCAGAGCAAGAAGCCAATAGCTTCGTGAAATACGTGATTGACTCATGCATGGGAAAGGAGTACAACCCAAATGTATATTGTCATTCTACTTATTTAATTTATATACCAAAATAAATATTAACAACCTTGAATATGCAGACAATACAATTCTGAGAGATGGAAGTAAGGAAACGTTGAGGATCTTGTTGAAGCAGGTGAAAAAAAGAACAAAAACTAGTTTGCTGCTCAGTATTAAATAAAATAAGAATATATTTTCTGGTCCTATAAATGTTTTGAAAAAAAAATTGGCAGACAAGTAGGCAATGCCTGATTATATTTTCCTAATAGATGGTGACTGCAGACATAAAATTAAAAGACAGTTGCTTCTTGGGAGGAAGCTAGGTACTTTTCTCCTTTGTCAATTACAACTACTTCATTGTATACATAAGAGGATCAACTGATATTACTAATGCAGCTATTATTGATTAAACGGTCTTGAGTTTTTATATTCTTGTTTAAATGTTTTATATGCATTGCCTTAAATGTCAGTAGTGGCTGAAAAGGGTATTATAACAGCATACCTCACACAGTTTAAGAAACAAAACATAAATAAGTCAAATATGGATAAATATTAAAGATTACAGACCTCACATTGTCACCAACATCTGTAACGTCAAAGCTATGGTTTTCCAGAATTAGCAAATGGCAAAGAAAGTTGAACTGTAAGGTTGTACACCAGAAAATTGCTGCTTTTGAACTCTGGTGTTGGAGAAACTTTTGGGAATTCCATGGACTGAAAAGAGATCAAATCAGTCAATGGATAAGGGATTGAATCCAGACTGTCCACTGTAAGGTCTGAAAGCAAAGCTAAAGCTCAGTTTGAACACATAATGTAAAGACAGCATTCAATTGAGACTACACTGAAGAAAGACTACAGGTAAATGATGTACAGAGTGGCAAAGGCTAAGATGGATTGATAGCACTGTTGAAGTAATGAATTTACAGGAAATGAAAGCAGCAGTGGTGGACATACAGGCCTGGCGTGCAAAAGGATTTCAGGTCACAAAGAGTTTAACTCAACCAAAACAACAATGGCGCAAAATTCTGTTTTAACAAGGAAGGTAGTGCCATAGCTCATCTTATATGCATATGGCTGCTACAGCTATGCCTGTACCTTTCTTTTTCAAATAAAACTGTATTTTACTTCTTATGTAACAAAATCATGCCTGCAAAAGGGAACTAGTGGCCCTATTCACCTATCTGTAATAATAAATGAATACATAAATAAAATGCTAACATGGAAGCATCTTGCTGGGACCTTGGTTGAGGTGAACCCCTAGCAGCAACTCCTAAATTAGGGAACTAAAGGGTTACACAAGCACAGAGCTGAAATAGGTGAGTCCTGGTGTAATGGCTTTGCCAGATGTTGCTCAACTCTGCAGGTCACAGCTGAGACAATAATGCTTCAGAAAGCTTTGCACCAAAGATTAACTGTCCATGGCACATATCACAGCCAAGAAGATGTTCTTGAAGCAAGTACTGGTGGCAGCCATTCCCATGATAGAATGACCTTTGACGGCAACACTCAAGAAAGGATTGTATGCATCCTTGTCTCAAAACACAAACACACAGTTTACAGTCTACTTGGAAAGTACCTGCTTAGAAGAAGCAAAACCTTATCGTCATGGTGTAAAGTTGATAAATATCTGCTCCATCTTTCTAAACATAAGGACTCCCATCAGGTAAAAGAAATTTGTAAAAACAGCATTAAAACAAATTCATTACTCTTTGCTACTGCACAGAAAATTGCTATGCCATCGCCCTTAAATAACATTACCATGGGTATCCTAATAGGAAACTATGCCACACACAGATACTTATGTGTTTATCTTTATCACACACGTAACTTGTATAAACATACTAAAATTAGCATAGGCACCATCCTCACAGTTCTAAAATCTCATGCCTACTCACCCCAGGAGCCAGAAAACCAATAGCTAAAAATATACTTGCATGCCAAAGCTTGAATGTGAAGTCCAACATAGTGATCTTCATAATTTTTTCTGCTCCACTGTACTGCAAAATTTTCCAAATAAAATCTCCAGGCTTATGAGTTTCGGCCACCATTGTACCTCTACAATTAATGAGGATGCCACTTGCTTCCTGCCTCTTCTTATCTGATGCATAAGATATTGCATTCTGAATCTGCATCCACAACCACCTTGCGGGTAAAATGATTGCCACCAGAAGTCAATAAATTGTAAGATTCATCACTGTTGTCCTTAAATGACCTGCATATGGCTTTGTCTACAACCAAAAATGTTTCTCCAAGCCTTGAGCCTGCCTGTCTTCCAAAATGCCTTACCTTCATAACAAACCAAGCAGTCCTCCAGAAACCAAATAACTAACCACCTAGCACTAGGATCACAAACATAAAGAAATTATTGTAAAAGCATTATAAATATACTGCAAACATGTAACTATTAATGCAGTTCAGGTCTTAAGAATGCACCCATGACTCTACTCAAGATTTACTCTTGTACTGCATATAATGGAGAAATTCTTGTTGAACTATAAACCAGTGACTCACCTCAGTGTTTGATTTTAGGCTTAGAAAATTCTAAAAATAGTCCTTCTCCCAGATTATTTAGTTGTTCATATAGACAAGTAAGGTATCAGCCACCGATCCTAAGCAGAAACAGAACACATGCTTGCATCCCTATCAACAAGTTCACACAGGAGGCCACAGCACAAGTTTCAGAGACATCTCCATAAGTGAAAATTATGTCTGCAGACAGAATCAGGAATTGTGATACTCTGTAATGGGAGCAAGAAGATTTTCTTCCAATTAATAATGTCAATAAATGGCTGCAACAATGGCTCTGCAAAGTTTAAAACCACGAACACAAAATCCCTAGTGTGAGCACCCAAAAACCAGATATCTAAGTAAATGAATGCTGTACTGCTGCAACTTCTCTACTATCATAACTGGAACTTTAGTGGTCAAATAAGAACAGCTATTGTTAGCTTCAGTGCTGGCCAGAAGATTAGCAGCATGAAAGCTACAGCAGACTACACATATGCCTGTCAGATCCTTTATATGCAGCACCCTGCTCAATAGAGTCTTAAATGTTGGGTGGATTTCCAAGGCTCGTTTCATAATGGAAGAGGGAGAATGGAACACTGAGGTAATCAAGGGCTCTCATATTCATAATGAAAACAGAAAAGTCCTCTTGTCAAACTGTTCCACCAGCACTGGCTTCCTTGTGTGACACTAGCTGGGTGTGTTGAACAAACAAATTGAAGTGGACTAAAGTGTAGGATATTTGGTCAAAGAGGAAAACCATTCTTGTGTAATATGTATAAATGGTTTATTTTCCAGCTTGCTGAAGGATCAGAATGTAGATGGTTCCAAGACGATGACATGGTATCTGATAAAATTATTTGGATTGGGGTAACCTACATGAAGACATGATCTCTGATAAAATTATTTGGATTAGGGTAACCTATATAAAGACATCGTATCTGATAGAATGATTTGGATTGGGGTAACCTACATGAAGACATGGTATCTGATAAAATGATTTGGACTGGGGTAACCTACATGAAGACATCGTATCTGATAAAATGATTTGAATTGGGGTAACCTACATGAAGACATGGTATCTGATAAAATTATTTGGACTGGGGTAACCTACATGAAGACATGGTATCTGATAAAATGATTTGGATTGGTGTATCCTACATAAAGACATGGTATCTGATAAATGATTTGGATTGGGGTAACCTACATGAAGACATGGTATCTGATAAAATGATTTGGATTGGGGTAACCTAAATGAAGACACGGTATCTGATAAAATGATTTGGACTGGGGTAACCTAAATGAAAACACGGTATCTCATAAAATTATTTGGATTGCGGTAACCTAAATGAAGACATGGTATCTGATAAAATGATTTGGATTGGGGCAACTTACATGAAGACATGGTATCTGATAAAATGACTTGGATTGGGGTAACCTACATGAAGACATGGTATCTGATAAAATGATTTGGATTGGGTAACCTACATGAAGACATGGTATCTGATAAAATGATTTGGATTGGGGTAACCTAAATGAACACATGGTATCTGATAAAATTATTTGGACTGGGATAACCTAAATGAAGACATGGTATCTCATAAAATGATTTGGATTGCGGTAACCTAAATGAAGACATGGTATCTGATAAAATGATGTGGACTGGGGTAACCTACATGAAGACATGGTATCTGATAAAATTATTTGGATTGGGGTAACCTACATGAAGACATGATATCTGATAAAATTATTTTAGGGTAACCTATATAAAGACATGGTATCTGACAGAATGATTTGGATTGGAGTAACCTACATGAAGACATGGTATCTGATAAAATGATTTGGACTGGGGTAACCTACATGAAGACATGGTATCTGATAAAATGATTTGAATTGGGGTAACCTACATGAAGACATGGTATCTGATAAAATTATTTGGAGTTGGGTAACCTACATGAAGACATGGTATCTGATAAAATGATTTGGATTGGTGTATCCTACATAAAGACATGGTATCTGATAAAATTATTTGCATTGGGGTAAACTAGATGAAGACATGGTATCTAATAAAATGATTTGGATTGGGGTAACCTACATGAAGACATGGTATCTGATAAATGATTTGGATTGGGGTAACCTACATGAAGACATGGTATCTGATAAAATGATTTGGATTGGGGTAACCTAAATGAAGACACGGTATCTGATAAAATGATTTGGACTGGGGTAACCTAAATGAAAACACGGTATCTCATAAAATGATTTGGATTGCGGTAACCTAAATGAAGACATGGTATCTGATAAAATGATTTGGATTGGGGCAACTTACATGAAGACATGGTATCTGATAAAATGACTTGGAATGGGGTAACCTACATGAAGACATGGTATCTGATAAAATGATTTGGATTGGGTAACCTACATGAAGACATGGTATCTGATAAAATGATTTGGATTGGGGTAACCTAAATGAACACATGGTATCTGATAAAATGATTTGGACTGGGATAACCTAAATGAAGACATAGTATCTCATAAAATGATTTGGATTGCGGTAACCTAAATGAAGACATGGTATCTGATAAAATGATTTGGACTGGGGTAACCTAAATGAAGACATGGTATCTCATAAAATGATTTGGACTGCGGTAACCTAAATGAAGACACGGTATCTGATAAAATGATTTGGATTGGGGTAACCTACATGAAGACATGGTATCTGATAAAATGACTTGGATTGGGGTAACCTACATGAAGACATGGTATCTGATAAAATTATTTGGATTGGGGTAACCTACATGAAGACATGGTATCTGATAAAATGATTTGGACTGGGGTAACCTAAATGAAGACACTGTATCTCATAAAATGATTTGGATTGCTGTAACCTAAATGAAGACATGGTATCTGATAAAATGATTTGGATTGGGGTAACCTACATGAAGACATGGTATCTGATAAAATGATTTGGATTGGGGTAACCTACATGAAGACATGGTATCTGATAAAATGATTTGGATTGGGGTAACCTACATGAAGACATGGTATCTGATAAAATGATTTAGATTGGGGTAACCTACACGAAGACATAGTATCTGATAAAATGATTTGGATTAGGGTAACCTACATGAAGACATGGTATCTGATAAAATAATTTGGATTGGAGTAACCTACATTAAGACATGGTATCTGATAAAATGATTTGGATTGGGGTAACCTACATGAAGACATGGTATCTGATAAAATGATTTGGATTGGGGTAACCTACATGAAGACATGGTATCTGATAAAATGATTTGGATTGGGGTAACCTACATGAAGACATGGTATCTGATAAAATGATTTGGATTGGGGTAACCTACATGAAGACATGATATATGATAAAATGATTTGGGTTGGGGTAACCTACATGAAGACATGGTATCTGATAAAATGATGTGGATTGGGGTAACCTACACGAAGACATGGTATCTGATAAAATGATTTGGATTAGGGTAACCTACATGATGACATGGTATCTGATAAAATAATTTGGATTGGGGTAACCTACATGAAGACATGGTATCTGATAAAATGATTTGGACTGGGGTAACCTACATGAAGACATGGTATCTGATAAAATGATTTGGATTGGGGTAACCTACATGAAGACATGATATATGATAAAGTGATTTGGATTGGGGTAACCTACATGAAGACATGATATCTGATAAAATGATGTGGATTGGGGTAACCTACATGAAGACATGGTATCTGATAAAATTATTTTGATTGGGGTAACCCACATGAAGACATGATATCTGATAAAATGATGTGGACTGGGGTAACCTACATAAAGACATGGTATCTGATAAAATGATGTGGATTGGGGTAACCTACATGAAGACATGGTATCTGATAAAATGATTTGGACAGGGGTAACCTACATGAAGACATGGTATCTGATAAAATGATTTGGACTGGGGTAACCTACATGAAGACATGGTATCTGATAAAATTATTTTGATTGGGGTAACCCACATGAAGACATGGTATCTGATAAAATGATGTGGACTGGGGTAACCTACATAAAGACATGGTATCTGATAAAATGATGTGGATTGGGGTAACCTACATGAAGACATGGTATCTGATAAAATGATTTGGACTGGGGTAACCTACATGAAGACATGGTATCTGATAAAATGATTTGGACTGGGGTAACCTACATGAAGACATGGCATCTGATAAAATGATTTGGGTTGGGGTAACCTACATGAAGACATGGTATCTGATAAAATTATGTGGATTGTGGTAATCTTTATGAAGACATGGTATCTGATAAAATGATTTGGATCGGGGTAACCTACATGACGACAAGGTATCTGATAAAATGATTTGGATTGGGGTAACCTGCATGAAGACATGATATCTGATAAAATGATTTGGGTTGGGGTAACCTACATGAATACATGGTATCTGATAAAATGATTTGGATTGGGTTAACCCACATGAAGACATGATATCTGATAAAATTATTTGGGTTGGGGTAACCTACATGAAGACATGGTATCTGATAAAATGATGTGGATTGGGGTAACCTACATGAAGACATGGTATTTGATAAAATTATTTTGATTGGGATAACCCACATGAAGACATGGTATCTGATAAAATGATGTGGACTGGGGTAACCTACATGAAGACATGGTATCTGATAAAATGATGTGGATTGGGGTAACCTACATGAAGACATGATATCTGATAAAATGATTTGGACTGGGGTAACCTACATGAAGACATGGTATCTGATAAAATGATTTGGATTGGGGTAACCTACATGAAGACATGGCATCTGATAAAATGATTTGGATTGGGGTAACCTACATGAAGACATGGTATCTGATAAAATAATTTGGATTGGGGAAACCTACATGAAGACATGGTATCTGATAAAATAATTTGGATTGGGGTAACCTACATGAAGACATGGTATCTGATAAAATGATTTGGGTTGGGGTAACCTACATGAAGACATGATATCTGATAAAATGATTTGGATTGGGGTAACCTACATGAAGACAAGGTATCTGATAAAATGATTTGGATTGGGGTAACCTACATGAAGACAAGGTATCTGATAAAATGATTTGGATTGGGGTAACCTACATGAAGACAAGGTATCTGATAAAATGACTTGGGTTGGGGTAACCTACATGAATACATGGTATCTGATAAAATGATTTGGATTGGGGTAACCTACATGAAGACATGGCATCTGATAAAATGATTTGGATTGGGGTAACCTACATGAAGACAAGGTATCTGATAAAATGATTTGGATTGGGGTAACCTACATGAAGACAAGGTATCTGATAAAATGGTTTGGATTGGGATAACCTACATGAAGACATGGCATCTGATAAATGATTTGGATTGGGGTAACCTACATGAAGACATAATATCTGATAAAATGATTTGGATTGGGGTAACCTACATGAAGACAAGGTATCTGATAAAATGATTTGGATTGGGGTAACCTACATGAAGACATGGTATCTGATAAAATGATTTGGATTGGGGTAACCTACATGAAGACAAGGTATCTGATAAAATGATTTGGACTGGGGTAACCTACATGAAGACAAGGTATCTGATAAAATGATTTGGATTGGGGTAACCTACATGAAGACAAGGTATCTGATAAAATGATTTGGGTTGGGGTAACCTACATGAAGACATGGTATCTGATAAAATGATTTGGATTGGGGTAACCT
Organism: Protopterus annectens; assembly: GCF_019279795.1. Lineage (NCBI taxonomy): Eukaryota > Metazoa > Chordata > Ceratodontiformes > Protopteridae > Protopterus > Protopterus annectens. The sequence goes on along the minus strand of NC_056750.1, from coordinate 567,494,605 downwards.
ACATGAATACATGGTATCTGATAAAATGATTTGGATTGGGGTAACCTACATTTCCGCCATTATTCCCCAGCTGGATTTTGACACATATTTTAAGGAATGACAGGGAAGAATAGGCCATCCCAGTATGGTTTTCATAACTCCAAGAGCTGCTTCAAAAAAGTCAGCACCAGTAATGGTGCATCTGAAGAGTTACTTGGAGGCCAAGAAGGTCTCCACTGACTAACACACAAAGGCCATAATTTTGTCCTCTCTTTCACAGGGGCAGGAACAGCCTATCCATGATACTTGAGCATGATCAAGTAATGTTTACACTGAGGCATCTGAAGAAGTGGCTAAGTGTATGGGCTGTAACAAGAGCTGGGAAAGAAGGTGACTATACCAGACCTAGAGTGGACACCAAACTGAACTGCTATACAGTACACTCCTGCAGCTGCTTTAATGACTTCCAGCATATAGTAATCTGATTGTCAAAGTCCAGCATGGCAAAAGGAAAATCAAGGGCCTGGAACCAGGCACTATAGAGTGTGCTTTATTAGTACTAAACAGTGAGCAACATAATGCTAGGGAAGAAACAGAGGAATGCAACTCATTGTGCCTGAATTTGTACTCAGAGAAACAGCCTGAGGCCTACAGGGTGTAGACTTCACATACTTGAGGAGCGTCACATTCCTTTGAGCAGGTGCATTGAACTCACATCCATCTTAGGATGCCACAATATGTGATAACCTCTTGCTGAAGGATAACTGCTTAAACAATGAATTGAAGGTACTTTGATCCACTATAGATTCTGAAGCATAATCTGACCTAAACTTCAAATCATTCATATTATATTTTTCAGGCTTCTGCTAGGTATTACCAAATAATATCTCTGAGAAGTCCTTCTGTTAGGTCTCTTCCATTGCTGATAAAGTTTGTGCATTGATGAAAGTCTCGAGTCTCTCTCTCTCATGGCAAGGAATTATAAAGTTAAACTGCTGGCATTTGCTGTAGTTGCCGGTGTTGTGATATGGTCCCAGATTTAACTGATAATTCTAATGCAGAGCCTGACTCATGTTCTGGTGAACACAGGCACAGTGAGATTTCTATGCTTCTTCATTTTTAGATACAAGAAGTTTTCAGTGATGCAGATTAGGAGAAGATCTTAACACTGTGCGAATCTAGAAAGAAATGTAGACTCTGGGGGCAGGTATACCCTTGTGCAGAAACAATAGGATATGTCATGGGGGCATGCTGGCCCTGAGCATAAGAATTTGAGAATAAGGCAAAAACATGAGTGAGAGCACAACAGGTAGACAGTCAGACATTCCAACCACTGCAGAAAACTCTTCAAAGTAAGTGAACGTTTAATGATGTATCAGTGAAATAAGAACCTTTAGCAGCACATTCTTCAGGCCTGCAGAGCTCTGAAGTGAACCAAAACAAACTTGGGTCAGTTCTGAACATAGACCTATAATAGTAGTGATATGTAGCCATAATATCTGGCAAATTAAAACAATTAGAAAACCGCAGTTGTCGTGGTGATATGCGAGGCAGATAGTGTCTCTGAATTACGTAGAAATGTAAGATGTAGTATTTTCTAATCAGCGTAGTGCAGTTAATCTTGAAGTGATTTTCAAGTTTATTTTTAAAACCTGGCAGCAGTAACAAAGAATCTAATGGGAACATTTAGCTACTGTGAAGTGTTTTAGGATGGGCCCTGGTCTATTGCCAGTAGATATGATTTGTGACTGTCAGTTTGCAGTGTTAAATGAGTGTATCTTTGTGCGTTTGTGAGAAGGGGTATAAACCCTGCTTCTTCTATGACAGAACTTTGAGAATAGGAGTATGTTCTACAGCTTTAAAATGTATTTTTATTTATTTATTTATTTATTTTACATTTGTTGACTGGGGTTAGTCCAACTGAGCTTTTGGCTTGTTTTCAGTGAGACCCGGGGAGAAAAGCTCCACAGTGACTTTATAAATTTTACATGCAACAGTTAAGAAATATTTGCAGCTAAACAAACTGTTATCAAAATAACATTTACAATAAATCATACAGAAAAAAAACAGTCAGGTACAATGTCATCAAGGAATAATGTGTTTATAATCCCTGTTTGGTTATATACAATATAAGTACAAGGGGACGAGGTGTTACTGCAGTGGGACGGGGGAGTAGAAGTTAATTAAGATGGACAGGGGATGACAGGAAAATGAGGAAGAAGGAATAGAAGGGAAGCATATAGAGGAAGAGGTGGTCAATATAAGAAAGAGAGGGCTGATAGAGGGGGAAGTAGTAGGGTAGTTTTTGGGAGGATGACTACAGTGACAGGACCATTTGTTTGTTAGGTATCTTTGAGTGGCTAGCTTGAAATGCTTGGTATAGTCAAGGGAACTAATTTCTTGGGGGAGTTGGTTCCAAGTTGCAGCAGGGTTATAGCTGTAGAGTAAACATCCTGTTTTGGTTTTGGGTTTATAAATCTGTAGGAAGTCTTGGTCACAGCTACGTAGTGTCCTGGTTGGGGAATATTTATATATAATAGATAGAAGGCTAGGACAGAAAGATGGTAGATAGATGATGGAGTGGATAATTTGTAGTTGATTAAGTAGGAGCAAGTGCTGGAATTCAAGCCAGTCTACTTGTTTAAGGGATAAGCAATGGTGAGATTTATAGTTTTGGTTTGCAGTGAATCAGGCCACTTTATTATAGATTGTTTCAAGTGTTGTACTGAGTGTGGTGTTAAATTTTGTGAATAATTGACAGCTATAAAGAAGGGTGGGAAGAAGAAATGCATGGGAGAGAGTTATTCTGGCCATACTGGTTAAATGTCTCGTTTCAATCAAGGAGTCCAATTTTCTGGTGAGTCTTTTTGATCGCATTAGTGACTTGGAGATCAAATTTAAGCTGATCGTCTATTATGACTCCTAGCAGTTTAGTACTGGGTTCAGCAGTAATGGTAGTGTTATTGCTTGATAGGATGGAAAAAGTAGTTTTGAGACTGGTAAGGTTTTTCGGGAGGAAAAGTAGAAGCTTAGTTTTCTTAGAGTTGAGAATTAATTTATCACAAAGCTATGTCGCTATGGTATTGAACGATGTTTGGGTAGTAGAGTGGAGGTCAGATGGATTGTTTGCAATGGTGATGACAGTTGAATCATCTGCATATTATACCGGTGCAGAGTGGGGACAAGAGGTGTAGAGTAGGTTAGTGAAAATATTAGAGCAGTAGCCCAAGTATGGATCCTTGGGGGACTCCCATTGGTACATTAAGGGGGGGAGATAGTGCAGAATGCCATTTAACAGCTTTCTGGCGGTTAGAGAGATACCTAGAAAACCAGGATATGGTGGGGGGGAGAGAATTTTAAATGGGAGAGTTTGTCCAAGAGGAGGGGATTGGAGACAATGTCAAAAGCTTTGGGAAGGTCGAGGAACAGACATGAGATTAGTTTATCGTTGTCACAGGCCAGTGATACAGTACTGATGAAGGATATTAATGCAGTTGTAGTACTGTGTTTGGGACAAAATCCATGTTGTGTGTGTGTTAGAAGGCTGTCTTGTAGACGGTACTGCATTATCTGCTTTTGAATGAATTTCTCTAGAATCTAAGAGAGGGGAGACAGTATAGCAATTGGTCTGAAGTTTGATATATCGGAAGAAGTTCCGCCTTTGTGCATAGGTAATGTGAAGAATGTCTTCCATATTGCTGGGACATATGATTCTGAGATGGATCGGTTAATCAGGATGGAAACAGGACAGGCTAAGGCTTCTGCTGCAATCTGTAGGAAATAGGAAGGTAGAATAGCAGCTGGGGGGGAGCAAGGTTTGAGTTTAGACAGTAAGGATTTATAGTTAGTTGAAATGGATTTAAGGTAAAAGGAGTTGGAAGGATGGGGGGGGTAGGGATTGTGTAGTTATTAACATTTTTCCTAGTGGGAAGAGCATTTATAATGGTAGTTATTGAGTCAATAAAGTGATTGTTAATTACAGTGGCAGTTTCTTCTGCAGTTTTATTTGGTCATAGATTTGGAGGGGAATGGTTTCCTGAATGTAGTATATGGCTGATTATGTTCCAGAATTTTTTTGGGTATGATTTTAGGTTAATGGGAGGATTTGCATAGAAGTTAGCCTTGACTTTGTTGATAATTTTCTTTGATTCCCAAGTTCTTTGTAGGTCTGTAGGAGTGAAGGGGTGTTAGTCTTAGTCCATAATTTCCATATCCTATCACGTTTTTTCATCTGGGTACGAGTAGATTTGGTTAGACAAGGAGTGGAGTTAATTTTGATTCTTACTGTGCGGAGAGGAGCAATTTCAGACTAAATCTTAAAAGCATGAAACAGCCAAAAGTGAATAATTTGCTTTAATTATAATCTCTAATTAAAAAGTGCTCTTACTGTAAATAATAGATTTTAAGTGCAGTTTGCATTTCCAAAATGTCTCCCCAACACTGGTATCTGTAGGAAGCTCATAGTATTATAATACACAGGCCATATTCACAGAGAGTTAGTGTATAGCACTGAGCAAATTACCACAGATAGTGGTGACAAACAAGAGAAAACAATTCCGAGATAATGGTAGTAGCAGGTATTGGGGATATACAGGGCAGGGAGATAATTTAGAGGCACAAGTAAAGCAGCTGTCCAAGGGCAAAACCGGCACAATACGCAGCATATGCAAATGATTGCATAATTCTTGAGATATGAGGTTTCCACAGCAAATGAGACAAAGTGATTATGTAAATAATGGCATCAAACATGGTGCAGCAATGCAGCATCATAAAAAACAGGTATGCAGCACCACAGCAGAGGCCTATTCTGAATGCAAAGGATTGACTTTGTACAGAATTCTACAATGTCTGTGGTGGCAGAAGCTCTACATGAGCAACACATGTTAGTGGCCATTCTTGGAGCCAATACCAGTGACACTGCAGCCCTCCAGACTAACGCAGATAGCACTGACAGAGTATAACTCTCCAGCACCTGAATAATTAGGAATTAGTTACCAGCTTCCATGTGGATGTGGATGGGGAATGGTATATGGAAGCTTCTTGAATTGTATGTCTCATGAATGAAATCAAGTGGGTAGGTAGATATAGCTTTAACCAGCTTGTCTACAGGGACCTTCTACTTTTATTTGATTTATTTGTTAATTGACCTTTTAGTGAGTGTCATACAGAAGCTACAGTAATATACAGGCACCCTACTCCAGCTTTTCAACATTGTGCTACAGCATGTGAAGAGGCCTATAAGGTTTCAGAGGATTGCAGAGGAAAGAACCACCATTATTGAGCATTTACAGTATAGCCCATTTATTCAGAGTTCTAGGATACACTGACTGCATGCACACACACACGCGCGCACACACACACACACACACACACACACACACACACACACACACACACACACACACACACACACACACACACACACACACACACACACACACACACCTGTCATGGCCCCACTCATACCTCTCAACTGTCCAGATTTTGGCAGAATGTTCAGATTTTTGTCTCATATTAGTGGTCTATTACTCAAAATCTGTGTTTATTTGGCAAATTACTGAGGATTAAAATCACTAAATAATAACATACATTTGTTATTCTAGCAACTTTCTGAATTTGTAAGCACAATTTTTAAAATCTGTCCCTATTTTTGGGCCTGTGTCCCTCCATTATTTTAGGCTTTCTTGAGATTTATTATGCTTAGAGGGTGAAAGCAATGGTAAATCATGTTCCACAAGGTGTCATATACATTAATAAAGACATCCATTCCCTCAACTATCAAGTGTTGGGCAATGTATGGGCTATCATCTCTAATCATTCTATATGGCAACCAGGTAGGTCCTATGATTCACTCATATGACATATGTTCAACCTATTTGAATGGTTCTTGTGGGAATATCTCACAGGGCCATCTTCTTTAGAGGTGCACATGTAGGAGTACAAAGAGGTCCTTATACATAGTTAACCTGCAAGCAGACAGCTGGACACATATGATGTTGTCACCATCATGTATTATAGGTGATGTCTGGAATTGTGGCTGATGACCCCCATCCACAACCCCCATACCATGGCAGGGATCTGCCATACCACTGCACATGCTGAAACAGAACTTGGTGGAATGCATTTCTGGGCAACTGAAGGGAAGTTTCTACTGCCTTGATGTGTGCAATGGGACATTGCAAGGGTCAATAGAGACCTGCAGCCAAATGTATGTTGTGTGTGCCATGTTTTATAATATGGCTGCATGGAAGCAGCTATAGCAGCAAAGACGCATCCCAGCAGGGCCCACGATACCTCTAAGAATAACCATTCTGGAGCAGAGGAGACAGTCAAAGGATGAACAGGGAGCACTGATACTACATGCTAGGCAAAGGATGGCACGGTACATCACAGCTGGCAAAGAAGCAGCGTCTGTTCCTCAGCTATGCTCCATGACACAGAATAAAAGGATATATGGACTATCACACTAAAGTTGTACAAGGCAATGCAGATACTGTGGCTACAGTGTGCATCAGATATTTGCTTACTCTTGCAGGTTATGTGATGGGCATGGCAAATCGGGTGCTGTTTATTTGATTGAATGTGAGTTCACATATATTTAATATATTCTGCAGTTCATCAAACTTAATTTGTTTGAGGTATGCAGAATCCATTAAAAATAGACAATGTGTATGTGTGCTTGAAGGTGTGGATGTATGTTTGAGTATTTGTGTGAATGTATGCGTGTGTTTACACTTATGTATGCGTGTGTGGAGTTTGGGTTTGGGTTGGCTTTTTCGAGTTTGCTGCATGATCGGCAACAGTGGGGTAAAGGAGCTTTTCCTTATTCCCCACTGTTGTGCGATCTCAGAGCTAGTATATATATGTAGCAGGTGTATGGGGAGCACAGCCTACATGTGGTGTGTGCAGGGCAGCTTCTCCCACCCTGCAAAAACATTTAATTGTTTGAGCTGTCCAATGTTTTGGTTGCTATACTGAAAGATCAGTTTAGTGAATTTGAAGATTTCAGTATAGACCATGTGGATCATCACAGGTGGGGGACATAGTTACAAGTAATAGTAATGTTATCATATGGCCAGGATCAGGGGAGGTGGATTTGGTAACCATGAAGTCTGGGAACAAATTGTATGGCTTGTGGAATCGCATCCTCTAGTGGTAGGATGGAATTGTCATATCATAAATGTTGGTGATGTGCAATGTGGTGGTCTGTAATCTCAGCACTCAATGCAGTCCATGTTAGGAACCTTGAAGAACTACAGGTATATGCAAGTGCACCCTTAAAGCATGTTTCATGTTAGGAACCAGATGCGTGACAACCGTGACTCAGATGATGGCCACAAGTAGATGGGGCAATTCATCTTCCTACAGGGAATATTTATGGTGTAGAAGTACATCAGTGACAGCATTTGGCTTGGTGTGGTGTCCAAGGGGTGCAGATTGAAGAGTATTAGTGGGAACATACATAAGACTATCCATTTCCAGTTGTGCTGGTCTGTGTGGCTAGAACCAGGAGTGATGTTACACAAGGAACAGTCTCTCTCTCTCTCTCTCTCTCTCTCTCATCTATATATGCTTGGTCTGTCACAAGCAACCTCACATCCAGACCCTCCCCATGTCTACAAACTCCATGGCCTGCAGAAAAGCACCAGAGGGCAGTTAACATGTGCCTCACTGAAATACAAATAGATGCAGTCTTTGCTACCAGTGTCCCGAGCTGCAACATTGGCTCCCTGTCCTTATCCTGCATGTCACTTTGCTGGTGCTGCATGTCTTTCCACAGGCTGTGCAAGTGTTGGTCATCATCACTCAGCCCTCAGTGCTGTGGTTAACAGTAATCTGTATTAATCACTGAACTGCACATCTGCTCATTAATTCCAATTGTGGCATTCGGCTCTGGATTTTTTGAGACCTGCAGCATTGCCATCCTAATCTACTGTAACAGTGAAAGGCAGAAGTTAGGGAGAGAGGCAGTTTTGCTGTAAGCATTGAATTATTTTCCAATTCTGTTAACAAGTAAATAAGTGTACAGAATATGATCTAATTTGTTTTACACTGGCTGTGCAGTGCTAAGCCAATATGGACAGATATCACCAAAGACAAGAGTGCCTTTCCTGGCTGTGTGACTATGTGAGTACTGATGAATTCTTTTTTTCTCTTCCTCCTGTAGGTCTAGTTGCAGCTCCAGATACAGGAGTATCAGCCTTCACCTTGGCCTGCTCTGCTCAGTCCATCTGGTGCTGGATCATCATGTCCACCCCTCAGCAGGGGGATGGAAGTCTCCCAGCTAAAGGTATCCTGGAGTGGCTCCCTACTGAAATGTTGAGACTTACAATGCAGTCTCTAGAAATATTGGAAAAAAGCCGAAATACAGCATAAAAAATCAAATGCTGAATGTCACTTTTCTCCCTTAAATTTGTTTTGGGCAGAGGGCAAGCCCTCTTGCACTCCTTGATCTTGGATGTAAGCCCCCCACACCTCATGAGACTATATATACCAACTTCAAGGTTGCCATACCTTAGAGAAAATGGAATATTCTAAAACATGGCAATTTCATCTTAGTAAATGTAAGTACACATTTTCAGTTATTCAGTCTCCGTATTCCAGGATTTGGCATTGTGAGTCTTGGCATTTCAAATGGTTATCTTTTGGGGGGCTCACTGCTAGCCACAGTGCCCATTTCTCAGAACAGAATCACAGGTGCCCACTTCTTATAATGGCCTTGAGAGGTCACCTGCAATCTATTAGTGGTAGTTGCAGTGTCTGGTGTCATCTGAGGTGCACCAACAAATTGACCTCTCTTACTACCATGGAGTATCTCCTGGTGCAGCTGGTTAGTTTGTGTAACCAGCAGGCTCTATGGGCCACTGTTAGCTATCTCAGCCATAAAGTTAGTAAGAACATTATGCAACAGGTGAGCTCATTTGTAGTAAAACTCATTTAAAAGCTTCATAAGATTATTACATTGTACATGTTGCAAACTGAAGTTGTTGTTCTTCATATTTTGTAATCAGTCTACTTAAATTTAAAGAATGGAATGGTGATTGCCTTTGTTCCACAAGTAATGGTAATCACAGTAGTAAAATATTTGTTAATACACAGGAAACTATACAGAACATTTTTTTCATACTATGGGTAATATGAAGTACACACAAAGCAAAGTAAGGAATACGAACGTCAGTGTTCCAAGTTTAAAAAATTTATATTTCTCAGTTTAAAAGCAAAGAATGCTTCCTAAATGTCTGCCTCTTGTGCAAAAAATTAATCAGAACCAAATTGGTTTGATTTGTATTGGCTGACTGTGTATTCCTATGTGGACAGTGCTTGTTTTTAGAAGATACTCAGACAGCAAAGTTTACTTTACAATTAGCGGACACATCCACAGGAATGTACTGTATAGTCATATATGATCAAACAGCTACACATAGTATTAAATCAAACAGCAATATTAGTAGTTCTTCAAACAATAATTACGGAACAAAGTGATCAGAGTACAATTTATATCCATCGGCAGATGCTGTGTTAATCACACACACACACACACACACACACAGTGGTTACTGAAATCAGTATATATCATTTAACTTTTGAAGCAAAATATTAAGAAGTTGCCTGTTTTGATACTTAATTTTAAATGGTGTTTGTTTTATTACATTCTCCTATGCACTAAAGCTTTGTTGTGCCAAGTAGTATCTGGATAAGTGCATTTTATTTCATTAAAACAGAGGACTACTGCTCTTGTTAGACTGCTGGTGTACTTGGAAAATATTGCCCCAATGCAACTAAATAAAATAGACTGCCCCAAAATTTTTTAAAAAGTTGCAACACTGAATAAAATTTAGTCTCTGCTTCTCACAGATGTCTGCATTTATTTTGCAACAAGGTGATTGCTTATGTATGGTATTTGCAAAATTAAGACTAAGGAAAGTAAAAGGCAAGGCAATAAGAGAAGCCAAGAACAAGCGAAGCACTGTCTACAGACATTATCTTTTTACAAAAGTTTTTAAATATGCCTCAACCTGAAGGGACAGTGCAGTCATATTCTGCATTTCTAAATGCAACTTCATTTATAAAGCCTCCTAGGGAGATTTACAAATAAAAGACACCGAGAGGCTATTAAGTAACTGCATATGTACTGGCAGCAGTTCAGGCAAGACAATGCATCTTAGAATGCAAAGAACTGCCTGCAGTCTTTTGACAGGGTTGTACACGAGCAATATATATAAATAACACATGTAGCTACATGCCCTTTACAGCACTACCTCTCCATTAAAATTCTTACCCATCAAGTAAACAGTTCACTACTAAGAGTTTACTGTTTGATGTCATACACCTCAGGTAATCTTTATTCATTGTTAGTCAGGAATGTACAACAGTTTTTTCTTCTTAGAAAAGCATGGCCAAAATTAAAAGAAAAAAACCATCTGTAATACATGCAGAAAACAACTGCATTCCAAGAATCAAAAAGGAAGAGAAAATCACAGTATTTTTAAATTCATATTTTTTTATTTAACTATTGAGACCCAAACTGCAGACTAATCCAAAATAGTTTCTTTGCAGATAAGGGCTTGGCACAAAGCAAAAGGCAAGTCTATGCAAATATATCATTTTGTAGCATACATAACAACCATTATTATCATGGACAGTATTACATTGTTACGCCATAACCATTGGAATCATAGAATATCACAGATGGTATCCTTCCATTTAACCCACATCTGCATTTTTTCTTGTATAAATCATAGTCAAGAGGCTAACTTCATCACCTAGTCATCAGAACAGAAATACTGGTCACTAACTCCTGCCCTTATTTGTTAGGTACCATTCATCACCTTGAATCAAACCACTTCAGAATTCTTGATTTACCCTTTACAA